>NW_015544023.1:715-859 GCF_001515605.1 Sinocyclocheilus anshuiensis | reverse complement strand
CCCGAGGCGGCGGTGTCTGCTCTCAGTTCCCCCGAGGCGGCGGTGTCCACTCACGATCCTCCCGAGGTGGCGGTGCCCGCTCACGAGGCTCCAGAGGCGGCGTGTCCGCTCGCAGTTCCCCTGAGGCGGCGGTGCCCGCCCGCC
>NW_015544023.1:0-238 GCF_001515605.1 Sinocyclocheilus anshuiensis | reverse complement strand
GGCGGTGGCCGCTCTCAGTTCCCCCGAGGCGGCGGTGTCCGCTCTCAGTTCCCCCGAGGCGGCGGTGCCCTCTCGCAGTTTCCCTGAGGCAGCGGTGTCCGCTCACAAAGCTCTGGAAGTGGCGGTGTCCGTTCTCAGTTTCCTCGAGGCGGCGGTGTCCGCTCTCAGTTCCACCGAGGCGGCGGTGTCCGCCTTAAAGGTGCTCTGCGTATGCCAGATATGCGAAGTTTAGGCTTGT
>NW_015544022.1:1618-1908 GCF_001515605.1 Sinocyclocheilus anshuiensis | reverse complement strand
TGGTCCCAAATTAAGAATTTGTTTCCTCGTTTTAATATATTGTGGCAACAGTGTACTAATTTGTTCCATCGTTTTTCATTAAATCAATGTGGCTGCAATATACTAAACCGAGGGAATGAATTAGGTTGTGGGAACAAATTCTCAGTTCGTGGCCATGATAAATAATTAAAAAATAAAGATATTTAAAACTAAAAAAAATAAATAAATGATAGATGTTTCATTGCAGCTCTTCAAAAAAATCTTTGTTATAATTTCTGTTTATACCTCTTTACTATATATATATATATATT
>NW_015544022.1:0-1570 GCF_001515605.1 Sinocyclocheilus anshuiensis | reverse complement strand
ATATATTTTTTTTTTTTCCCCCATTTCCCATAATTTACAATCTCAGTTGCAATATATACATACGATCAGTTTGGCCAGTTAATAGTACACATCTTGTATGTTCAAATATTATGTAAAATAATATAGTATATTTATTTGCAATCGTTTAATTGTAGAATATCTGCATTATTAAGATAATAATAATAATAATAATAAATGGCTGGAGATTTGGTCACAATTTTGTGTACAATATTTACCTTTATTCTTTTCCAGACTCTGTTGAACTTCTTGAGTTCTACTCTCATTCTCTGAGGTATCCTTCTCCTGCTTCTCTTGCACGCTACAATCGGATTTCTCCTTGGTCTCTCCTCTCCCTCCTACATGTGAAGTAATTCGTCCCATGCTGCGGAACTTTGAGAAGATGCTAGGCTGCTTCCCAGATGGCTTCAACCAGCCCAGCTTCCCTCTCCTTGTCCTCTTGCCCACCTCTTTTGGGGGACTGTCATTCTTCTCCTCCTCTGTAGTGCTCCTTCTGTCATTCTGTTGCTCTTTTTCCTCTTGCTCCTCAGTTCCATTCCTCTGGTCAGAACTCTCTGTGGTTATGTCGCTGGAGGACTTTCGTTTTGAGCAGTTCATAGGCATGTTTTCCTCATTTTTCTTTGATTTGCTTTGAGATTTTGGCTTTTTCTTAGCATTGCCTGCTTGTGTGTCGCTCTTCCTCTTTCCACTCAGCTGGCCATCAGAGCTACCATCATCCTCATGGTTAGACTCCCCCATTCCATTGCTCATTGTGCTGTCCTTCTGGTTGTCTGTTTGCTCTTTTTTAATATTGTCACAGGCCTCCTGGATGTTAGCAAGGATGCACTGCAGCACTTCCTGTGCATCATGCTGCAAGTAACCCTCATACATTGGATTAAGCTGCCTGCAATGGAGAAATCAAACAGGTTTGTTTGGAAACTCATTAAAGCCAAGGCAACAGTGAGAAAAACTCTGAGAGGTTTAAATGTCTTTTCGATGTTGTTGAATGATGCTCTGGCCCACTGCATTACCTGAGCGTGTTAAGCAGCTTGCGAGGTGGTGTGGCAAGCTCTTCGTCGCTGTATTTTTCTGAGTTAAGCAGAAAGCTAGATTGCAACTGTTCCACATAAGAAATGAGGCTGTGGAAACTACCCAGCAGCTCCATGGGAACAGGTAGGGTGTTCTCACCAGTGTCCCCCTGATAACATAAAAACATGCCATGTTTAACGCAATCAATTATAGTAAAGGCAACAATTTTAACATGACAAACTATTCTCTACATTTATTCAATTAGAAGCTAAATTTTAGAATGACTTTTTTCCCTAAATTGAAGCTATTAGTACTGATATATAGTTATGAGCATAATCAAGGCAAAGGAAAACGCTTTTTAAAAGATGAAATTTACCAACCTCATTTTTGGCACCATCTTCTCGCCGTTTGTCTTTCAGCTTAGCCAACTGACACAACGATTTGATGGCCTCTTTAAAACCAGGACAGTAATATAACACCTACAATTTGTAAGAAGGGTAAAACGTTTAGATGAGTGGGATCCAAACTACTGTAATGTAATATA
>NW_015544021.1:0-902 GCF_001515605.1 Sinocyclocheilus anshuiensis | reverse complement strand
TTTTGTAATGCAACATCAGACAGTCCTGAAACTGGCTGAATGACAACCTGGGGTAGTGGACAGTCAATCTCAATTGAAATTGTTCTGTTGAAACAGCGAGTTTCATTTCTTGAGCTATCCAAAATCATTGGCAGAACAGGTAGAATATGAAATTTTGGAGGGCTTTTATCATGTAATACAACATCAGATCGTCCTGAAACTGGCTGAGGGACACCCTGGGGTACTGGACTATTAATCTGAATTGAAATTGTTCTGTGGAACCAGGGAGTTTCCTTTTTACAGCTATCCAAATCAAAGACAAAACTGGTCATATATGAGATTTTGGAGGGCTTTTATTTTGAAATGCAACATCAGATCGTCCTGAAACTGGCTGAGTGACACCCTGGGGTAGAGGACTGTCAATTTGAAGCTAGAGCTATCCAAACTCATAGGCAGAACAGATAGAATATGAATATTTCGAGGGCTTTTATCATGTAATGCAAAATCAGATCATCCTGAAACTGGAAACTCCCTGTTTTCACAAAAAAGTTTCACTTTTGATTAACAGTACACCTGTCCAGAATGTAATTTCCCCAGTGTCAGGACTGTCTGATTTCCCATTACAAAATAAAAACTGTGGAAACAGGGAGTTTCCTTTTTAGAGCTATCCAAAATCCAAGACAAAACCGGTTCGAAATGAGTTTTTGGAGGGCTTTTATTTTGTAATGCAATATCAGATCGTCCTGAAACTGGCTGAGGGACATCCTGGGGTAGTGGACTATTAAACTGAATTGAAATTATTTAGTGGAAACAGGGAGTTTCCTTTTTAGAGCGATCCAAACTCATAGGCAAAACAAGTAGAATATAAATGTTTGCAGGGTTTTATTTTGTAATGCAACATCAGATCGCCCTGAAACTGGCTG
>NW_015544020.1:289-852 GCF_001515605.1 Sinocyclocheilus anshuiensis | reverse complement strand
CCCTTATAGAATTAACGACTTAAATTACAGTTAAGTCCCTACACCAGTGTGAATCCTCTTCAGATTTCCCAGATTTCCTGACCGACTGAATCTCTTGTCACAGTGTGAACACTTGTAAGGTTTCTCTCCAGTGTGAATCCTCTCATGCAGTTTTAAACCCTTTGCTGAAGTAAAAGTCTTTTCACACTCAAAGCACATGTACTCTCTCACACCAGTATGTATTTTCTGATGTACATTTAAATGTTGTAGTAATGCAAAACTTTTTCCACACAAATAACATGAATGTGGCTTCTCCTTTGTATGAACTCTCAGGTGATTCTTCAGGTATGAAGCTCTCAAAAATGTTTTGCCGCACTGATCACATGTGTACAGTTTCTCTCCAGAGTGAATACTCTCATGTGTTTTCAGATTTGAAGAATGACTGAATCTCTTGTCACAGTGTGAACACTTGTAAGGTTTCTCTCCAGTGTGGATCTTCATGTGTTTCTTAAGGTGTGATAATTATGTGAAGCTCTTCCCACATTGATCACAAGTGAACAGTTTCTCTCCAGTATGAATTCTCA
>NW_015544020.1:0-172 GCF_001515605.1 Sinocyclocheilus anshuiensis | reverse complement strand
CTTCTTTTCTTTAAATCTTTCTGTTTGGTTTGAGAGCAACTCAAAGGTTTTTCTCCAGTTTTGACATGATTTCTCTTAACTTCACTCAATTCTTAATTCTCCTCATTTTCTTCATTTATCTCTGAATTAAAAGTAAAAATGGTTTATTTTCAGTTAGTCATAAAAACAGAGA
>NW_015544019.1:648-877 GCF_001515605.1 Sinocyclocheilus anshuiensis | reverse complement strand
ACCTGAGAGCATGACAGCAGCAGTTTAAAGCCACAAATTCCCCTCTGTGTTAAATGACGGAGCAGTTTTGGTGGCCGTGTGCACCTGTGAGTGTTACTGCTCCTTATGATATGACTGGACAGGAACACGAGTCCTCTGGGCCTGCAATTACTCAGCAACACACACACACACACTCACACACACACACACACACACACACACACTCACACACACACACACACACACACAC
>NW_015544019.1:0-485 GCF_001515605.1 Sinocyclocheilus anshuiensis | reverse complement strand
ACTCAAGCAAAAAGGTCAAATAAGATTTTTTTATTATTATTATTATTATTTTACAGGGTTTGACACAAATAAACGTATTTTCCAAAATTTTTAATGTGGTAATCCACAGGTCAAGTTCACTAAGAAACTATTAATCTCAGAAATTCATATACAAGAACTATTTGTGGAAATATAATCCATTAACTATAACAGTATAACTATAACAGTAGACTGTTTTTTTTTTTTTTTTGGATTATGGATATTTTATTTTAAATATGGACAATTAATTAATTAACTGATTTATTTATTTATTTATTTGAATGTATTTCTATTTTATTTTAATTAATTAATTTTAAATTTTAATTTAACGAATTATTTTAACAAATTTATTTTTATTCAATTCTGTATTATTATTATTTTATATTAATGTATTTTTTTATTTTTTATTTATATAACAAATATAATATAAATATAATCAGTTAACAGCTTAGACTATGCTTTATATA
>NW_015544018.1:0-533 GCF_001515605.1 Sinocyclocheilus anshuiensis | reverse complement strand
TTGCTTCCCGCTTCGGCTCAACCTTTCACCGCGGCTCTTCCGGCCACAGCGTCGTAGGCAGCTGGGCCTCCAGCAGACGCTAGCGCGAGGCCGCTTCCTTCGTCGTATGCAGCCGGGCCTCCAGCTCTCGTAGCAGACGCTAGTGCGAGGCCGCTTCAGCGACGCAGGCTGTGTTACAAATTCATTTTTAGGTAAAGTCGCTAAAAGACAGGTCGTCTTGTTGCTAAAAGTTGTGAAACGACCTTGTGACAAAAGGATGTTGATGTCATTTTGTAACCATGACGCAAACTGCGTAGAATACACAAATAAATTACTCAGATTTTCTGAATTAATTTTCGCTAGCATTTTTACCTGTATTTTAAACTACACATTTCACTCAGATAAACGGATGAAAAAGATTGAGTTTCGAGAAAATAAGTTCAACTATGTACCTTAATGATTATAGGCACAAACTAACAACTAGGTTTATCATAAAAGAAACCATTATCATCGAACAAGTGCAACTAGCAACCTAATTCACATGTGACGTGAGT
>NW_015544017.1:0-569 GCF_001515605.1 Sinocyclocheilus anshuiensis | reverse complement strand
AATAAACATGCTTTTAGTCCTGGTGTCCTCTACAGTGGACATGTACGAATCAATGTCCTGTTTCGTAACAGAAGGTCATATCTTGATTGGAAACCCCATAACATTTTCCTAAGATGTTGATTTATGACAAACAATTGGAAAATTAATCAGGTTTCCCTCAGACATCACACACAAGCTTTCAAAAACACACACTACAACATAGTATTACACACTGGTGCAATAAATTCAAAACAATATATCATATTCAAAAGTTATGTTGCTTCCCAGATAGCACAGGTACGTCGCGGAGACGTCTGTGAAAGATCGTAGCATCTGGTAAACATCGCAATCGATCGAACGTTTTCAGTTGTTAATGAGCCGTCTTCTTTACCTCTATACGACGTCTATACGATGAATCTTCAACATTTGAAATTATGTGCTACCACGCAGCGCCGGATCGGAGCAAGCTGATGAATGAGTAAAACTCGAGTTTTTAACGCAACAGCATGTCACACCAGACGCGACCGTTGGTGCAGAGCTTGGATTACGCCAGAAATAGAACGAGGAATCATTTTACTGACGGGGATTTG
>NW_015544016.1:0-571 GCF_001515605.1 Sinocyclocheilus anshuiensis | reverse complement strand
TTTTTAAAGTGAGAATTGGGCCATCTGGAGGCATTAAAAAATAAAGACTTGTGTAATGCTGTGTAACCTCTTGCATTAGCACCCTATATAGATATATAGAGACTTTTGGATTCCGTTGTTTTTTAGACATAATTTCTACATTTTTGTTACTCAGTATTTGGTAATTAAAAAATCTAACAAAATAAGGAATGGATAGTGATAATTCAAAACACTTTATACAAACGTTTTGTAATGAATTGCTATTTTATTAAATCTAATTCAATAAATGTTAATAAAACTTCAGAAGGGAACAGCAATTATGATGAAACAATAAACTAACAACAGCAAAAACAATCAGTATCAAACAGTATATGTAAAAAAAAAGAGGAATAAAAATGTAATAATTATAATCAATTTTAACTAAATATATATACAAACTGCAATTATTTTATGCATTGCTGCACATGCAACAGATATCAGGAACATCTGTTAAGATCAAACGCAATAATTATCAAACAGTAAATTAAAGAAAAAGAGGAATAAAAATCGAAATAACCATAAATAAATAGAATTGTAAATATTTACATACAAA
>NW_015544015.1:0-915 GCF_001515605.1 Sinocyclocheilus anshuiensis | reverse complement strand
TAACTTCTGATCAAAAAGACACAGAGAAGAAAATACAGAATGCAGAAAAGTCGGCCTCTTGGGCTGGAGGTGAGAAACCCTGCTCTAAACAGTCAGCTATTTCAATCTAAAGGTAAAGGCTGTGATATTGATGTTGCCCACCAGAGGGAGCCATAGGATCCTGCTCTAAACAGTCAGCTATTTCAGTTTAAAGATAAAGGCTGTGATATTGATGTTGCCCACTAGAGGGAGCCATAGGATACGGATTCATATAAGCCTAATGTTTGGTTTCTGGAAATAAATATATTGATCTAGTTCATTTGTAAGTATGGTGTACTGACAGTAAACGTGAAACTGGAATAGGCAATGATTTCAGCACTGTCAACATAAGAGGTGCATGATGATGCGAGTACTACAAATGTTTTACAATGTGCTAACATAGACATTATAAGTACATTTTATTAAATATTTAATAATATTCAGACCACGTACTATGAATTGTGACCAATAAATGTAAAAAAAGAGTAAATGTAACAAGATGGTTAGTGGGGGTAGAATTAGAAAGCTGGCTGTCACTCAAATATATTTTTTACTTTGATCAAAATAGTTGCTGGATATAGTATGTAATTCATCATCTAAAAGTGGCTTCAAAAGATTGTGGTGATTTAATTACAAGCACAACAATTATGCTGTGGAGCATTAAGATCATCTCCGGTGATAGCACTTAAGGTTGGATGAAATTTATCAAGATATATGGACAGTTTCAAATTACACTTGTACAAAGCTAAAAAGCTTCTGAAATGCTGTCAAACTTTATTAAATTCTTGATCACTGAGAGCAAAAAAGATAAAAAATGTTGATTAGCTCTAGTTTTCAAAATATTGTATTGGTTCAGTATACACAACCCTTTACTTGTGAATAGCAGATGATAAGTGC
>NW_015544014.1:0-523 GCF_001515605.1 Sinocyclocheilus anshuiensis | reverse complement strand
CAGTCAGTTTCGTTCCTTTGCGAGATCTCAATGAGCGCATTTACAGTACATGCACGTTCTTAAGCCGATTATGCTTACTAAGCCGAAAACGCACTTGGTCATGTAAAAGCGGTAACCCGTTTTCTTTTATCAGAAAGGGATGTCCATTTACTTTTGACAGCATAATGTATCAGCAAGTAGGAAAATGAGCAGTGGCGGCTCGTCGGGGGAGGCAGGGGAGGCACAGCTTCCCCATAATTTTCAGGTGAAAATGGGAGGAGGACGATTTAATGTTAATAAAATTAACAGTTAATTTCAGTTCATGTCTCGGAATGTGTGTTTTTTGTTTGTAATTTCACAGTTGTAATATCATAATGTGAAAGCGCCGCTTTTCTATCGCGAATGTGCCGAATCTGCTGATGTAATTACAATCGCTAGGTGATATAGAAGGGGAGAGGGAGGCCGGGGGAGCGCTGAGCTCTCGTGCCTCCGTTGGTAGAAAAAAATTAGCCAATCAGCATCGAGTGTTCACTTTCAGTGCTGA
>NW_015544013.1:0-535 GCF_001515605.1 Sinocyclocheilus anshuiensis | reverse complement strand
TCGTTCCTTGCTCCGTGTTCCCGCACCGTAGCAGATCGTGACAATGCCAAATGTTTTTTTTGTGTGATGGTAGGTGTACAGTAAAAAAATAATAATTATACGGCTTTATAAAATTATAAATTATACTACATGATGTTTATGAAAATATCAAAATTTAGAATGTTTACTGTGATGGTAGGTTTAGGGGATGATACTGTATAAAAACCATTGATATAATGTAAATGTAAATATAAAACATTCTTGATTAAGAGCGTGGTCACAGAAGGCGTTCCCCTAGCGTTTTCCGACGCAGCTCGAGTTCCTGAAGAGGAACTTTATTTTTTCTGTGAAACTGCATTGCGAGAATTTGTTTTGTGAAAAAGTTATAAAAATTAATGTGAATTGAATTGAATTGTGCCTATGGAAAGCCTTCATAAAACATGACCATGACATACCTGACATGTCAGGGGATCCCGATGACCCTTATCGTTCGACCTGTTAAAATATATATTTTTTTCCTGATCCTGGTAAAATGTACAATGTTTTTATATTTTTA
>NW_015544012.1:0-1033 GCF_001515605.1 Sinocyclocheilus anshuiensis | reverse complement strand
ATCAACCGTCTCATACTCCTGACACTGGGTGCACATTCCTGTTGGGTGTTTTCCCATAATATGAAGAATGCCATTAAAGGGATAGTTCACCCAAAATTTTAATTTGATGTGTATCTGCTTACCCCCAGGGCATCCAAGATGTAGGTGACTTTGTTTCTTCAGTAGAACACAAACGAAGATTTTTAACTCAAACCGTTGCAGTCTGTCAGTCATATTAATGGCAGGCAATGGGTCCCATAGCTTTGAGAGTCAAAAAAACATACACAGACAAAACCAAATTAAACCCTGCGGCTCGTGACGATACATTGAGGTCTTAAGACACGAAACCATCGGTCTGTGCAAGAAACTGAACAGTATTTATATAATTTTTTACCTCTGATCCACCGCAATGTCCAACTGTCCTGAGCAAGTTCACAACATCCGGCGCGTGACGCGTGTACGTGCTCTGGCATAGTAGACACATGCACCGGAAGATCTGTCACGCATATGCGTCACTCATTGTTTACACAGTGCAGAGAGATTGTCGGTACGACGGCTAATCAAAATGGTAATTACTTGTGCTTACCCTGATTGTTGCAACCGATTAAAACCTAAAAGATTACGTTTTTGATTAGCCGTCGTACCCACAATCTCTCTGCACTGTGTCATTTTTGGGTGAACTATCCCTTTAAAGGGGTCATATGATGCGATTTAAATTTTTCTTTTCTCTTTGGAGTGTTACAAGCTCTTGGTGCATAAAGAAGATCTGTAAAGTTGCAAAGACTAAAGTCTCAAATCCAAAGAGATATTCTTTATAAAAGTTAAGAGTCAGCCACACCTACCTAAAACGGCTCGTTCTAACACGCCCCCACATATCTACATCACTATGTGGGAAGATTTGCATAACGCCGCCCAAATGTTCACGCAAAGAAAGAAGGCGTAACTTTTATTCTCGCTGTAATGTTGTTGCCGCCGCTGCCATGCCGTGAAGGCGCTGTGTGCTTCGTTTTGAAAGCGAAACTACTTTGTTTGGCCGTCCAAAAGAGGACGATAT
>NW_015544011.1:0-592 GCF_001515605.1 Sinocyclocheilus anshuiensis | reverse complement strand
GTACCTCGGTTCGGGGGTCACGGTTCGATACAATTTCGGTACAACCGGGAAAAAAATAAATAAGTATACTATGCTCGGTTTCTTTTCATTTATTTTGAACAGACAGTAGTGCAAATTACAATTTTTTCCACCTAGATGTGAAAATACTAAATATTATTACATTGTTATATATAGAAAGTATGTGGAAATGTCATGGAATATTTGGATTTGTCCCGAATGAGAGAGGTAGGATACAGGAGCACAAAGCTCCATTTCGCAAACAGTTGAGTGCACAAGCCTTTAAAGTATACTATTTTGTCAGTCTGTGAGAGACGCATTCAGAATCAGCACATGGTCACTGTCTAGTGGGTTTTGTTTTCAAGTGCGCAACTCATGGCATTCGCTCGCTGTTCTTCTGCTGGCGGTTATCAAACAGCGTTGCATTGCTGCGGGCGCCCCCTTCTGGATTGGGGGTGAATTGCCTGTATTCGTTGTAAGGCCTCATGCACCGAAACGAGATGTCTGTACTGTAACGGTTCGGTACGAATACATGCATCGTTCCACCCCTAATATATATATACATATATATACACATATATTCATATATAAATAT
>NW_015544010.1:0-169 GCF_001515605.1 Sinocyclocheilus anshuiensis | reverse complement strand
GTATCTCAGCCAAATATTGTCCTATCCTTACAAACCATACATCAATGGAAATATTATTTATTCAGCTTTCAGATACATCTCAATTTCAAAAACCTGACCCTTTGTCAGACTCTGTTCCATGTTTTGTGTGTCCTGCTCCCCTTGTGCCTTCCCATGCCCTTATTTGGTT
>NW_015544009.1:0-496 GCF_001515605.1 Sinocyclocheilus anshuiensis | reverse complement strand
GCAAGGCACAGAGAACATGTAACAAAAACAAGAAAGAGTTGATTTCTTACAAGAGCAATCTTTTCTACAATCTAAAACCAAAATAAAACTGAACACCTCAAAATTACAAAACAAAAAAAAATATCTTTCAAAAAGGCCTCTTCAGTATAATGGATAAATAAAATAATGTTAAGTAAAATTAAAAAGCCGAAGCCTTCTTGCAATGGATGTGCTGGTTTGGGCCTCATTGCCGGCTGCAGTCATGTCCTCATCTCATATATAAAACACCTCTGATTCACAAATACTTGCTAAAGAATTCGCATTCACATAAAGTAGTCTTGTTGAAAAGTTTGGGTGAGTAAGGGCAAAATGCACAAGATGCAGTACTTTCAGTGACCTGTAATAGGCAGTATCACAGAAATAAACTGCTGCAGAAAAGGCTAGGTCCATGCAAGATGTAATGTGTAACTGGAACATAATTTCAAATGTAGTGGAGTAAAGAGTACAGATACTCATT
>NW_015544008.1:0-958 GCF_001515605.1 Sinocyclocheilus anshuiensis | reverse complement strand
CTATTATAGCGGGGACCCGACACATATCACTGAGAGCTGTTATCACTTGTTTTTGGATCACCTACAGCAGATGGAGGGTTTGGGCCCTGGCGTTGTGGCAACGGCCGGAGAGCTCTCACAGGAGGAGGAGGATGGGCTGGGCCCACAGGCTTTGGTGGTTGTGGGGCCTGCCATTTTTTAGTTGATATCTGGGGGCTTGCAGCAAAAGATGGGAGAGTTTGGTCCCAGCATAAAACAGTTCCTCCATTTTCTGTGAGAAGCTTAGAAGTGGAGATGCTGGAGAGAGGGATAATGTGTCTGGTGAGCGGGGCTCTGGCTCTGGTGTTTCAGATAAGCAATATTGATGACGCGGGGCTGTGGCTCTGGTGTTTCCGGTGGCTGAAATATGTTGTCCTGGCTTCCCTGGCTGTTTTCCAGAAAGTCGACCTTGGGTGCTGAGTCTTGGAGCTGTTCTGATAAGTCACAGTCTGTCTGTGATGAGCTCTGTGGGCAGGCTGCGTGGTGCTCAATGGCTGCGTGGTGTTATCAGTGTCCTTGTGGGATGTGTCAACCACATGATGACTCGGAAGCTGATATGAAGTCCTGTCATCGCTCATATTCTGTCCAGGTGTGTGTGTGCCATTCAGGTTGAGTAGTTTGGCACACACTACTGAAGGATGACGGAGGGAGAAGTAGCTATTCGGGCTGAGTGGATTGACACACTCTGCTGAAGGATGATGGAGGGAGAAGTAGATATTGTCCTTAAGTACTCTTGCACCAAGTTTGTTTGGGTGGAGGCCATCCAGTTTAAACAGTTGTCTATGGCCCCAGAAAAGATTGAAGTTGTCGATGAAATTGACTCCTTTTAAGCTGCAGATTTTTTGTAGCCATTTGTTCAGCCCAAGCAAATGTGAAAACATATTAGTTCCCCTTACTGGGAGTGGTCCACTGATGAACGACTGAACTTTAAGTCTTTGAA
>NW_015544007.1:0-848 GCF_001515605.1 Sinocyclocheilus anshuiensis | reverse complement strand
ATATAATATTAAATCTAAGATTAAATAATAATAAATATGAATCAATTCTGCTATAGTTAATAATAAATAATAATCATAAAATATATTAGCGCATTCACCTTATTGTATTATATTCTCTGTCTCCTCTCTCTCTTCTCTCTAGCATTAATTAAGAAAAACATTCACATTTTTGTATTATATTCTCTGTCTCTCTCTCTCTCTCTCTCTCTAGCATTAATTAAGAAAAACATTAACATAAAAATATAGCAAAAACACATTTATTCATATTAAATAGAATGGGATTGTATTATCACCTCTGTATTCATAGACAGATGAACTGTGTCTTTTTGACTGCTGAGAGTATTAGCATCCAGAGACATGCTAATGAGGATTTGTCATCCATTGACAGTAATAATCACAGAAACACAATCATTCTTTACAGAGAACATTTGTGTGACAAATGTCTTTCGGATTGTTTTCTGTCAAGCCGAATGCCTGAGTGCACTTGCTTCATTTGGAGCGGATAAAATATTCATGAGCAGCATAGTTTTAATTTCTTCAAAGTTTCCAAATTAGGATTTTCCCCTTGTGCACTGGGCTCATCAGCACTACGCGTCTCTGGAGCTTCCTTACGCTTGGCACAATTCACTTCATATTTTCACGCCAGCAGGACAAACACTATTAATGTATTCAGACGAAAGAAGGTAACACCTGTTGCCGCCATTGTTATGATAATAATAAGCTCATAAACTTTCACTTGTTTTTCCTTCCAATCAAAGAAAAGTCTTTAAGGAATAAATAATCTAAACATAAAAAGTCTGCCATTTACTCTCCCTCAAATGTCAATCCATTGACAATTATTTATAAAC
>NW_015544006.1:625-3388 GCF_001515605.1 Sinocyclocheilus anshuiensis | reverse complement strand
TATATATATATATAATTCATACACTATACACAAATGAGTGCATAGTGCATAAGTGCATAGCGTTTAGGGCGTCCTTTGGGATGCAATTTATGCATATTGTCAATTTGATTTGATGCGGATACCAAAATGGGACAAAATGGGAACACAAAGAAGAGGCCAGCAGACCACGAACAGAGAGGGAGGGACGAACACGAGTGAGACAGAGGGAGCAGGAAAGAAAGGAACATGCTAACACGCTAATCCTCCACTGCTAGTGTTTTCCCCTCAGCAGTAGTAGCCATTAAAGTTCTTTAGATATACATATATGAGAAGTTCATGTGTTAAAATCCTCATTTAGGCCTTTGACAGTTTGCATCATTGTGCACACTACACCAAGAAGCTCCATAACACAGTCCCTAAAAAAGGTTAATAATGCTAATGCTAATATCGGTTAGCATTCATTTATCTCAACTGTGTAAGCACTGGAGAAAAAGAAGTGCACTTAATTGTAATGCATCTTCAAATCTTAAAAGTCTATCTTACAAAAACTGTACTTGCAGATTATATAATATTACAGAAACAAAAGGGCACTTAAGTGTACATTTAAGTGCACACTAACATCTCTTAACGTTTTTAAAAAGTACACTTAAAGTACATTTTAAATATTTTGTCATGCTTTAAAGTAGTACACTTATTGTGATGTGTTGACTAACATACTAAAGCACGTAAAGTACTTGATTATAATTTTAACTGTAGTGTGTTAATAAAGCTAATAGTATATTTTATATTTACTAAATCGCACCTTAATCATTACAAATGTATTTAAATATATGATATGCAGATTTCGAAAGAAATGGCATTAAAGTATATTTTAGTTTACCATAAATTTGACAGTAACCATATTACAAAGTCAATAGAAGTATTTATGAAATTACATATAAAGATGTACTTAAGTCCTATAGGTCAAAAATCACTCTAACGTTCAACTAATTGCATTTAATATAGATTTAAACTAGAATACGTGTTCATTTATTCGCAGATATCAATTAAATGTCTGGAAACATTACATTCAGTTCACACTTAAGTACAGTATATGCTATTAAAATGTATTTTTATGTAATAAGGACTCAAAAGTATGCTGAAGTGTACATATTTTTCACAAGGGTTAGCAGTGATTAACATCTACGATACTCTAATTAAATACATGTGATATACTGTATATTTCTTGCAAAAACAATATTAGATTTACAGCTACTTTTGAATCACTCAGTGCAACTTAGGTTCCAGGAACCTCATCCAATCGTATCCACTCGTTTATAGGTTCATTAAATCTGTTTGTTTATTTTCTTGTTGTTTGTTGAGTGTGACGGTCTACAGCGAGTCACATCTTTCCCGTCACTAGACTCACGGCGCTAGTCAACACATGCTAACCCTGCCTTCCCGTGTGAGGAGGCCTTGTATACTTCTGTATTATAGAAAGGAAAGGAAATCTAAGCCTGCTAAACCCCATATTAGGTCGCCAGACATCAGCGACCCTCTGCTAATATTTACCGTGAACATTAGCTTGAGTGTACAGTCAGAAATGGGTTTATTAAAAAGTGTTAATTCCAAGCAAACAACAATTATTAGCAATAAAGGGGTCCGTGTCGATGGCTTTGATGTGAGCTGTTTGCGATATACACGTCTGGGCAATGAGACATGGAGTTGGGGGATTCTTGGAAGGTCAGCGAGTTATTTTACATTCGTGTTACAGTGCAGGCCGATGTTTTGGGTTGGAAACAGCATCAGTTCTGTTCGGGAATAGAGTGACATTCATCTGTGTTTATTTGCACTGTCAGCTGATACCGGAGCGCTTGCTAAAAGGTTTTGTTTTGAAAAGCTCAGACTCTGGATTTTTTTTATTAGAAATTCAAACTTAGTTGCGTGACAAGTCTAATATGCGGTACAATGCAGCGCCAAGGGCGGTGAGACGTTACGCACACATATGCATGCAAGCATGTGGCCGCTTCCAAACAGACACAAAGGATTCGGTTCTGAATAAGTATGAGCAATCGCGCATAAACAGACACGTTAATGTGCTGCGCTGACACAAACAATGACCTTCAGTCAGCCGTCAACGGCCGCTAATGGTGCAGCAAACCCACAAACATTTCAACTCACACAAGCACAATTATAGTGTGCGAAGACATCAGTCTGTCAATATGCTTAGAAGCTATTTTATAAGCTACTTTGTCTTAAATTGCAAATATGAACACTCAATTAAACACTAACTGATAAATTTGCAAATATATGAACCAAAGAAAAAATTATAATTTCAACTTAAAGGAACACTCCACTATTTTTGAAAATACGCTAATTTTCCAGCTCCCCTAGAGTTAAACAGTCGAGTTTTACCGTTTTTGAATCCATTCAGCCGATCTCCGGGTCTGGCGGTAGCACTTTTAGCTGTAGCTTAGCATAGATCATTGAATCTGATTAGACCGTTAGCATCTCGCTCAAAAATTACCAAAGAGTTTCGATATTTTTCCTTTTTAAAACTTGACTCTTCTGTAGTTGCATCGTTATGCAACGTTATGGGTGCAGCAGGCGCAATGATATTACGCATCGTTAAGCAGCGCTGCGTAATATCATTGCTCCTGCTGCACCCATGGTACGGCAGCAAAGTTCCTTGATTATTACGCCGGAATGAGAGTATAGAAAATAGCAACTTTTCATTTTCTGTCGGTCTTAGTACACGATGTAACTACAGAAGAGTCAAGTTTTAAATAGGAAAAATATAGAAAC
>NW_015544006.1:0-490 GCF_001515605.1 Sinocyclocheilus anshuiensis | reverse complement strand
GCTAAGCTAAGCTAAAAGTGCTACCGCCAGACCCGGAGATCGGCTGAATGGATTCAAAAACGGTAAAACTCACCTGTTTAACTCTAGGGGAGCTGGAAAATGAGCCTATTTTCAAAAAGAGTGGAGTGTTCCTTTAGGATGTTTCAGTTCAGGCCATTTGACATTAATTACAAATAAATATTACATACAAATAAATTGCATGTTTTCATAAAGTTCATATATTTATGTTATTTTATTTTCATGTTTTAACTTTCTGGTAGCCTTTTAGATCAAAAGATTTTTATATTCTGATTGTTATTCATTTATTTATTTACAAAACTTGGTGATTTTTGTGGCACTGTCTATATGAACAAACAGAGATTGTGAACATGATTTGAAAAGGCTAAGTGGTCCTAAAAAAGTAGTCACACTCGTGTGAAATGAATGTGAAATACAAAAAGCTAAAATTGTGATGGCCAGGATCACTTTAAATATTAATATTAACTATATA
>NW_015544005.1:0-811 GCF_001515605.1 Sinocyclocheilus anshuiensis | reverse complement strand
CGTTTCTCCTCATGGTTTTGGAGGAGCTGGCGTGTAAGCCAGAGCGCGCTCAAAAGGCTAAAGAAGCACAATTAAAAAGCATAGCTCAAAGCTATGACTAAAAGAGAGAAGTGAAACAGAGCGAGCAAAAAAAGGGAAGGGCAAAGAGAGTGATATGATGGTGTCCTGAGTATTTAAACTGGGATTTTGGACACCTCCCAAATGGTGTTTTGACCAATTAGACGTCGTCTTTGCTCGGGGTGTTGTATATTTCTCCTCCCAATTCATAAATCAAAATGTTACCTCATCAGGCACATGGTCCGAGTTTTAACGCTCTTGCAGAGTATACTTTTGGACATGATTTCTATAACAAGAATATGATACATTTGACAAAGAATTGATTGATTGGAAGAAACGTTTCCAGCAAGAAGATTCAAACACACATATACTAAACATGAATATGATCCTATAAACTATTCAATAGTTATTCAAAATACATACATAATAAATGATTAAGACCTGATAGACACACACGTGGGTTACATACATAATATGGAGTTATGCATAGAAATGATTAGTTGCTCACAAGTCCTTTTAGTTCATTTTGGTGCATGGAAAGGCAGTTTCTGTGCCATTCTGTGAATGTATGTGAATGTATGAAGACCAGAGGTTAAGAGGTCTCTCATAAGGAATTTCAGTCTGTTCTCTGTCGTCGAGGTGGGGGAAGCCAATTCAAAGAGCTTGTGATTGTGGTTACTATCACGTGACGGTCATGCTGTCATCTCTATGACCATTTAATCTTGATTACTTGCCCTAAAATTGACAATCTCCT
>NW_015544004.1:0-833 GCF_001515605.1 Sinocyclocheilus anshuiensis | reverse complement strand
CTTTCATTTTTCAATTTCTTATCGTCCAGGTTCTAAGAACATTAAGCCTGATGCATTGTCCCGCATTTTTGACAGATCTGAACACCCGTTGTCTCCCGAGACCTGATGCTTTGTCCCGCATTTTTGACAGATCGGAACGGCCGTTGTCTCCCGAATCCATCCTGCCACAGAACATCGTGGTGTCGGCTATGACTTGGGAGATCGAATCGAAGGTCCGTAGGGCCTTGCAAGGGGTAACGCCTCCGCCCGGGTGCCCATCGAGTTGTTTATTTGTGCCAGAGGGATTACGGTCCGACGTCATCCGTTGGGGTCATTCTTCCAAGGTAGCCTGTCATCCGGGGGTTAGTCGAACACTTTTTCTCGTTAAACAACGGTTCTGGTGGCAATCTATGGCCCATGGCATACAACATTTTGTTTTGGCCTGCTCTGTCTGTGCCTCTTCTAAGGTTTCCAATCGACCCCCAGCTGGACTTCTTCAACCGCTGGCTGTTCCTTCGAGACCCTGGTCCCACATTTCGCTAGATTTCGTTACGGGACTCCCGCCGTCTCAGGGTAACACGGTAGTTTTGACCGTGGTGGACCGGTTCTCGAAGGCAACTCATTTTATTCCTCTGCCCAAAATACCCTCAGCCAGAGAAACAGCGGTTGCTGTCATTGATCACGTCTTTCGTATTCATGGCCTCCCGGTGGACGTGGTCTCTGACAGGGGGCCTCAGTTTGTTTCCAAATTTTGAAAAGAGTTTTGTCATTTGTTAGGGGCGACTGTTAGTCTTTCTTCTGGGTTCCACCCCCAGAGTAATGGTCAAACAGAGAGGGCCAACCAAGATTTGGAA
>NW_015544003.1:432-621 GCF_001515605.1 Sinocyclocheilus anshuiensis | reverse complement strand
CTTACGGTCACTGGACTCGCTGCTCGGGATGGAGATGAAGATCACTGAATAAAGGCTTGGATTTGGGTCGGTTCCTCACAGTCGTATGGATTCGGAAAATTTGGATTACAGCGCATTAATAAAATTGTTTCATTTCGTAATTATGTTGCGTTTTTGGTGCATTTTATAGTTTTATTGTTAGTCACAGCA
>NW_015544003.1:0-198 GCF_001515605.1 Sinocyclocheilus anshuiensis | reverse complement strand
GTTATCATTTCATAAGTAAATGAGTAAACAATTTAATAATGCAATTGAAAACAAGCTAATTCATATGACAACTAAAAACTAATAAAATTAATGCCGCGTTTTCAATATTCATAAGGATTCATTTTTAGGTGGCGTCAATACGTCAGTTTTGTAAGTTTAAATGCTGAAAATACGTAAGTATTTGTACGTTTAGATGCT
>NW_015544002.1:0-558 GCF_001515605.1 Sinocyclocheilus anshuiensis | reverse complement strand
TTTAGTTTTTAACATTATATAAGTTAACATGAACAATATTTATATTTGAATCTTGAATCTTAGTTAATATTATGTTAAAAATTGACTACTACATTATTAATTAAAATTTATAGTTAATGTACATCAGTTACTGTACCATGAACTAACATAAACAATTTTTTAATAACACACATAAATACAGTAAAAATATGTTGTTTATACTTAGTTTGTTAGTTGTTGACACAAATAAATACAGTAAAAATATGTTGTTCATACTTAGTTTGTTAGTTGTGAATTAACTAATGTTAAAAACTATATTATTTAACTATATTAGTTAACATGAACAACAATTATATAGCATTTATTAATGTTAAGTTAAAAATGTTTTAATACATTATTAAAATTTAAAGTTGTATCTTAACATTAGTTTATGTACTGTGAATTAACATGAACATGAATATTTTAATGTTAGTTTTAACGAACATTAAAAAAGATTAATAAATAATCTAAAAATATATTGTTCATTGTTAGTTCGTTAGTTAATGCATTAATTAATGTTAACCAAAGAGACCTTATTGT
>NW_015544001.1:0-1584 GCF_001515605.1 Sinocyclocheilus anshuiensis | reverse complement strand
TGATACCGGCATATCCCTAACGCCAAATAATTAGGGAGACGTAACTGGGGGCTCGTCTTAAAAAGCGGATGCTGTCTCTTTTGCTGAGGAGTGAGGTGTGTTTTTTGTTTCAGCAGAGTTTTGTGTGAACGTTAGGTTGAGCAAATTTGGTCTTGTGACGCATCGTGATAAGGTTTGATGGCGTTTAACTTACAGTTTCGTTGATAATCCCTCATTAGAGGTGATAGAGAAATGCAGGAAGGATGAGTTGTTAATGATAGTTGCCCACTTCCAAATTACGATTCCAAAGCAATCTTTGAAAAAGAAAATTAAGGCGGAATTGATTGATCGCCTAAGCGAATTTGGAGTTTTAAGCTTGCCAGACGTAGACAGAAGGATGGTGCCCATGGATGAGGAGCAGGATGTTGTGGAAATAGGTAGAAGGGAAGGTGAGTTAGCTGCTTTAGCGGAGGCTAAAGTTGGGGCAACTCTTTCACCTTTTGAACCTTTTTCACTAGGTACTCCCAAATCAACAGGGCAGGCACAGTTGAAAGTACGAATCGCACGGAGGGACTCCCAAATCAACAGGGGAGGCACAGTTGAAAGTGCGAATCGCACGGCTCCGTGCAGAGGCTCAAGAGAGAGCCAGGCAGAGCTAGATCTGCGTCTACATGTTCGCAAGCTCGAAATTGAAGCCGATAAGGAAGTTAAGCTTCAACAGTTGGACATAGAGGCGGCAAAGGTTGCGGCAGGTTCCTCTGTCCTGCAAAACTTCTCTTCGGTAAGTGATAATTCGGCTAATTCGAATTCAGCCACTTTTGATGTGGGTAAGCACATTGCTTTAGTGCCAAATGTTCGTGAATCGGAAGTGGATAGTTATTTTAACGCTTTTGAAAAGATCGCGACTTCCTTGAATTGTCCAAAAGAGGTATGGTCGTTGTTATTACAGTGCAAATTAGCTGGCAAAGCTTTGGAGGTTTATTCAACTTTGTCTTTAGAAGACAGCCTTAAGTACGATGTGATTAAGCTAGCCGTACTCAAAGCTTATGAACTAATTCCAGAGGCCTATAGGCAGCAATTTCGTACTCGTAGGAAAAACGCCAGTCAAACCTACATTGAATTCGCCCGAGACAAGGGAATTCTTTTTGATAGATGGTGCGCTTCTAGTAAAGCGGACGATTTTACATCGCTTAGAGTACTTGTGTTACTCGAAGATTTTAAACAGGGTCTTCCAGAAAGGATGGTCCTGACTTTAAATGAACAAAAATTAGCAACAGTATCTCAGGCAGTGGTGATAGCGGAAGAATTTGTGCTTATAGCGGACGAATTTGTGCTTACGCACAGAAACGTTTTTCAGTCAGTAGGCGCTGAGAAAAGTTATGTGAAGTCGCCTGTGAAAGTTCAGCAGCCCAAATTGAGTGTTGAAAAGCCCAAAGAAATGCGGGAATGTTTTTACTGTCATAAGAAAGGACATGTTATTGCAGAGTGTTTGTCTTTGAAGCGTACACAGCATTCCCAGACAAAAGAGGTTGCGTTTGCGAATACTGTTAGTCAGAGTGCGCATTTTGAGCAGACAAAAGATAAAGTCGACAGTGTATATGTTCC
>NW_015544000.1:1435-1663 GCF_001515605.1 Sinocyclocheilus anshuiensis | reverse complement strand
TTAAATTTCTAACAAGAGAAGTAATTCCTAGATTTGGAATACCATTGGAAATAAGTTCAGATAATGGGTCGGCATTCATACAAAAAAACGGTAAAACAAGTATTGCAACAATTAAGAATAAAACAGAGGCTAGGATGCATTTACCATCCTCAGGCACAAGGGTGCGTCGAAAGGGTTAATGGAACTATCAAGGCCAAAATTAACAAAATATGTGAAAGTACTAAACTT
>NW_015544000.1:0-1065 GCF_001515605.1 Sinocyclocheilus anshuiensis | reverse complement strand
AGGAGAGAGGGACCCTACAAAGTGGTGAGAGCTACTCCAACAGCAGTCCAAGTGGAGGGAAGCACAACTTGGTATCATTTAAACCACTGTATGAGAGTTCCCACAGAAAAGACGGAAAGGAAAGAAAACAGACAAGCAGACAATGCAGGAGAAAGTAACGAAGAGAAACCAGAGACACAAGATGAAGTGCAAACTGACGAGAGCACAAATAAAGGTCCACAAGGAGCTCCCTTCCTCCTGTCAGACGAACAGGAGAGGAAAGAGAATAAGTCTGATAACATATCTGAAGACCATCCTATGCCTAATGCACCTAATGCTTCAAATCCAAACTCAACCAATAGATCCACAAGGAGCTCCCTTCCTCCTGTCAGACGAAAAGGAGAGGAAAGAGAATAAGTCTGAAGACCATCCTATGCCTAATGAACCTAATGCTTCAAATTCAAACTCAACCAATAGAAAGCAACCTGACTTCCCTTCAATTAACTTTTCAACCTTTAAACAACAGTGATAATGATATCAGCACAACAGAACCAATGATAATCAAATATCGTAGAAATACAGATTATGAGATTCAAGGTGATGAAGACATTAGCCCAAAATAATGAGTGGTATAGATGGGCAGCCTTTACTGCTAGAGGAACAGGAAAAGAAAATTGCTTGCTGTGCTCCAAATCTCCGTTAAACAAAGTGATAGCCATACCAAATCCATATGACTACCAAAAATGTGCCGAATTTGGGAGAAACTTTTGTCATTTAACAGATTTTACCAGACCATATTGTATTGCTGAATGTCTAGGATTTTTGGGAAATCCTAAATTAACAGATTATTTTTATAGACCACTCTGGGGATCTTGGTGTCAGTATTCAGATGTCAGCCAAAATATAAAAATTGAAAATCAGAAAGTAGAGATTCCGAAATGGTACAGCATAGATTATAATAAAGAATATGAGTGTTTCCATAAACCAAAATGAACACAAGATGTGGGCAAGTTTAAAGGGAAATTTGCTATTATTTGGTACATAGATAAGAAAAATTATTGGAAATCAGGACTTCCTTCTAGAGCT
>NW_015543999.1:475-673 GCF_001515605.1 Sinocyclocheilus anshuiensis | reverse complement strand
CACACTCGCTGAGTATTTTAACTGAAGCGCTACAGCGCCAGACATGACAGGTTGCGCAAAACAAGTACTTTAAAGGGATTCCTAGTTTATTACCGTGGCCGTGGCAGCCAGCGACAGCACAGCGTAACCCTGCGCACATGTTTAGGGGAGCGCGGGGCACAAGGTAACGCGGGGTTGGTTGTAACACACGTGGTTTGA
>NW_015543999.1:0-400 GCF_001515605.1 Sinocyclocheilus anshuiensis | reverse complement strand
ACACGTGGTTTAAATATTTCCACACATGCTAGCATAACAAAATTTACAGTATTTACTAGTTACCATATCAACATTACATAGAGAAAAAATGTGCACCAAAATTCTAAAATCTTTTGAAGATATCGCTGAACATTTGTTTTACCATAGTAAAATTACAATTCTGGCTTATGCTAATTTTTCATCTCACTTTTTATTATTCATTTAAAATGAGACAACTCTGCTATTATTTTAATCTCCACTCTGTTATTTATCAGTTTAGATGTTTTTTAATGCTTTGATAACTAGCAGAAGACACTAAACACTGCGTTACAATCTGCTATTCTATGACATTAGAGATGTAATTCACACTATTTACTTTAATGAATTTTAATGAGAAACGACGACAAACAGGTGAATAAAG
>NW_015543998.1:0-561 GCF_001515605.1 Sinocyclocheilus anshuiensis | reverse complement strand
CAAGAATACCCAGGCATAACAAGAATAAGAGTGCATAATATACGAATGTATTATACGATTGATTATATGATTGTAAAATAAAATTCAAACTGTCATTCTCTTTACATTAACTTGGTTGCATGCTTCCTGCCCAAATTTAAATTTGGCTTTAAAGCGGCACCCTGTGACCCACCAAACTTTATAAACTGAAAAAAAGAAAGAAAAAAAAAAAGTAATCTTAAGAGGAGCCTTGTCAATTAAAATGCATATTTTTGAATATGCTAGAATTTAAATATCAATATCAGTAAATCCTCATTACTTACTGATGCCATAGTCAAAGTTGGCTTGTGGGGTGTGAGTCGTCCAGATGTTGCTGTCTGCCCTGGTGTTGCAGCCAATGATGCAACAAGTGATGCAGATGAGGGACCTGGTGTCATTGAAGAGGACACTGACCTGGAAGGCTACATGTTAAGAGAAAAGAACATTTAATTTAATAATAGAGACTACAACACCAACACTTCATAATTTTAGGAAAAGATTTTTGATACCTTTGTTGTATGGAATCCACAACTACATGTCTGT
>NW_015543997.1:0-897 GCF_001515605.1 Sinocyclocheilus anshuiensis | reverse complement strand
CGATATAAAAAACTGGATGACAAGTAATTTCTTACTGCTAAATTCAGATGTTAATTATAGGACCTAAAAACTCTGCATGTAATAACTTAGAACACTGTCTAAGACTCGATGTCTGCTCTGTCAATTCTTCGTCATCAGTTAGGAAACTAGATGTGATATTTGATAGCAATCTTTCCTTCGAAAGTCACGTTTCTAGCATTTGTAAAACTGCATTTTTCCATCTCAAAAATATATCTAAATTGTGACCTATGCTCTCAATGTCAAATGTAGAAACGATAATTCATGCGTTCATGACCTCAAGGTTAGATTATTGTAATGCTTTATTGGGTGGTTGTTCTGCACGCTTAATAAACAAACTCCAGCTGGTCCAAAAGGCAGAAGCTAGAGTTTTTACTAGAGCCAGGAAGTATGGCCATATTAGCCTGGTTCTGTCAACACTGCACTACCTCCCTATTAAACATCGTATATATTTTAAAATCTTGCTTATTACTTATAAAGCCCTGAATGGTTTAGCACCTCAGTATTTGAACGAGCTCTTGTTACATTTTAGTCCTCCACATCCGCTGCGTTCTCAAAACTCTAGCAATTTGATAATACCTAGAATTTCAAAATCAACTGCGGGCGGAAGATCCTTTTCTTATTTAGCGCCCAAACTCTGGAATAACCTACCTAACATTGCTCACATTTACTTTCATAATGGGTTCATTCCTGGTATGCTGTGCCTTTTGGACAGACTGTCAGTTTAAATCTAGATTAAAGACCCATCTCTTTAACCTGGTTTACACATAACACACTAACTCATTTCTAATATTAAAATCCATTAAAGGATTTTTTTAGGCTGCATTATTTAGGCAACCAGAACCGGGAACACTTCCCATAACACCCAATGTACTTGCT
>NW_015543996.1:0-513 GCF_001515605.1 Sinocyclocheilus anshuiensis | reverse complement strand
TCAAAATCTTAAAACAGATAAATGAGGTTACATATCAGCTTGAGCATCCTGCTAACTACCGCATCTCTCCATCATCTCATGTCTCGCTCCTCAAACTGGTCCACCCGAATACTGACCCCAACGCTGAGTCCTAAACCGGTCCACCCGAATGCTGACCCCAACGCTGAGTCCCAAGAGCCACCGCCTCCGCTGGACATTGACGGATCGCCAGCTTATAAGGTGAACATGCTGCTGGACTCGAGGCGTAGAGGGGGTCGGCTTCAATACCTGGTGGACTGGGAGGGATACGGACCTGAGGAGAGATCATGGATACCTGCTTCCGATATACTGGACCCCTCACTCATAGAGGAATTTCATCGAGCCAGGCCCGACCGTCCAGCACCACGACCACGGGGACACCCACGCAGAGCGCCAGGAGTCGCTCCTAGAGGGGGGGCGGTTCTGTAACACCAAGCCAGCAGAGGGAGGCCTCGCCCGAGTATTGACTGTTAGCACTCCCTCTGCTTTCTCTGC
>NW_015543995.1:720-842 GCF_001515605.1 Sinocyclocheilus anshuiensis | reverse complement strand
GTCATGCCTAGAGCTGATCCGTGCTGGTCGCTGAGGGAATACATCCACATTCACCGTGGACGAAGCGGAATCCAGCCCGGGGTCCGTCACATGTGGTTGCCGCTCATTCGTCGGATCCGCTG
>NW_015543995.1:0-174 GCF_001515605.1 Sinocyclocheilus anshuiensis | reverse complement strand
ACTAATATGGTTTAAAACGCATGATTTCAGCGCGATAAACATGATAATCAGAACCAAAACAGATGTTTTTTTAGCCGGTACCAGCTGTAATGGCGCAGCTCTATTCTGGAAGAGGGGGCGGGGAGCCTTTTTCTGCTTCCACTCAAAATAGCCATTTTTAAAATGATATAATAA
>NW_015543994.1:0-495 GCF_001515605.1 Sinocyclocheilus anshuiensis | reverse complement strand
GCAAGCTCTGTAATACATAATGCTTGAGTTTTTACTGTAAAAAATGTTTAAAACTCCAAAAATTCCTTCTTAGTTCAAATAAACCATTTATTGACACGGTGCTGCAAATAATGACTTTTTTTTAAATATTCATATATGTGACTAGATAAAATTGATGATGAAGCAATACAAACTACAATTAGCACAAAAAAACTATTTTCAATATCATACTTCTTGTCATCTGCCTCAAGATGTATGTTGTGCTGATCTGACTCTAGTCTGATTCATGCGATTCATTCTAAAAAACTACTCTAATACTTCACAATAGAACATCTGATTTATTTCAGTGATTCGTTGATTTATTCCAGTTTGGTTAGACATCCTTGGAAATGAACACAATGAAAATGTCCCTACATGACATTTTAAGTCATTTATTGCCAAATATTGTTTAGTTTATATAATGCATTTTTTAATGTTACATTTCATGTAATCATTCTGAGTTTATTCACTTAAAAC
>NW_015543993.1:0-529 GCF_001515605.1 Sinocyclocheilus anshuiensis | reverse complement strand
TAGAACATATAATTACTATAATTGCAGCCTGCTAACGCTGTAAGGGCTTGCATTGGCCTGTTGTGCTGTCCCTCTCTCTCTCTCTCTCTCTCCCTCTCTCCTGCTGTCCCTCTCTCTCTCTCTCTCTCTCTCTCTCTTTTCACCAGTGAGCCAGCATGTCTCGATCATCCAGCCCTGATGCCCACTGGGATAGACTAGAGTCCTGGCTGAGTGCCATGACTGGTAGCCTCCTGTCTGAAGCCGCCGGTGGCCTGCAGCACCTGAGCCGGGAACAGCTCGACGACAACCTGAGCGACCTGATGTCACACGATCCTACACAGGACTACAGTCACAAAGATCTCACCAAGATCATCGGGTCACTAGCCCACAACCTCCTTGCTCAGGCAAAGCTGGGTGAAGCAAGCATCTCCCGCATGGAACAGGAAGCAGCAGCGTTGAAGATCCAGGCTGAGGAGGCTCAGAGAAACCTGGTGCTTGCTCAAATTCAACTGGACCAGCTAACGTCGGAGACTCAGCACCAGCACAGGAC
>NW_015543992.1:0-990 GCF_001515605.1 Sinocyclocheilus anshuiensis | reverse complement strand
AAGGGCCAAAATGCCTCATAATAAATGCCACATTAATTGTTATATTGAGGGTGCCAGTGTTGCTGCTGCATACGCCTCAACAAATGGGTAGTTGCACCCCTGAGAGCAAATAATGGTTAAACATTAGCATTCAAGATACATTTCATCCAGTTAGCTTCTGGATGGAAATGTTTTTATATTGAGCTGTGCATCATGATATTATTCATGGCTGTCAAACACTTTCCAGAGGCTACCCATCCCAAAATATCTTTATTCTCTTTGCTCCTGTGCACACACACAGCAGAAAGGGACATCACTCTCAGAGAAAATGTTTCTGAAATCCATTACTGTGACAGGGTTTTTTTCACTCACTGATTTCATGTCTTGGAAGAGACAAGACTTGAGCCTTAACTTTGCAAGTTGCCTGACTGACTGTACCTCATGAGTTAAAAGGGGGCTAACAGTGATGGGGGAAAAAAGTGCAAAATTAACCACCGGGGAAAGGAAAAAGAGAGAAATTGGAAATGAAAATGCATGACTTGCGATAATTGCTGTGAAAGAAAGTGACAGCTGGACTCTCCTTTTTCAATCTGAGGATGTGACATGCTCGAAACATACTTCTTTCCTAATGGACTGCTTCGGTGGCAGCCACCATCATCCGACCCCTTGTAAAAGAGATTACAGCCCCTCGCGATGTGCTTTTGATGTAACACCGAATAAATGTGTTGATATTACGAGACAGATAAATGATAATGACTTGCAGATATAAATGGCGTGTGCATAAGGAACCAGGCTGCTTGACGTCAAGGCGGAGAAAAACATTGCTCTTCCTCATCTGGGACAATCTTACCTCTCTTGGAGACAGAGTGAATTTGTCATGTTCTTGCTATCAGCACATGCAGGAGTGGATTGATGCTTGCATTAGCAACGCTAGTTGATGTTTTGCCTCTTTCAGTTTGTTGCTGGGAAAATTAAGGACCACCAGAGAAGAAACGAGAAAAGTGGGCTTAC
>NW_015543991.1:0-1974 GCF_001515605.1 Sinocyclocheilus anshuiensis | reverse complement strand
AATAATGCGCTCTCGACATTTGTCATTAAAATAACGCCATATTTATGGACTCCATGTGAATAAACTGTATGACTGGGACTGTATAAACACTCCACTGGTGTCCTTGTGTCAACATCGTGTCCAGCAGGTGTCAATGTTATAACACAAGTGATTTTATATGAGGTCTTGTTTTCAGTCACTCTAAAATTAGCTTTGTTTGAAATGGCATACTGACATACTTCAACTTTAGGACTGTCAATAGATTAAATTAGCAGATCATAAATATATTAAACAACATTATTTTTTCAGTTCCAAAAAAGAAAAGAAAATAACATGTAAATTGCGTCAGTTTGTATGTATGATATGGAATACCTGTGTGCATATAGCCTTTAATATATATGTGCAGTATAGTCTATAAAGACACTGAACAGAGGTTGATTCTGCTGCCCTTCCCTCTTCTTCACAACAGTCCAGTGCTCAAATAGAAATCTGTGACTGTAAATGCTATAAATACAGTTCTATATTTCTCAAACTGAATAAAAAAACAGGGGAAATGCAAACACACACAAAAAAAACAATCAAAAGCAAATTCACAATAATGAAATATAATATAATAACATTACCCACATTTTTGGACTTAAATATTTTTGTAACAAAAGTGATTTTGCAGTGGATCACTGTCACTGATCACTGATCAATTATTACAGTCTAAATAATATCTAGTATAATGTGAATGTATTACAATTCTGATATAATATAATGTGAATGTAAAAGAGCAAATTTCATATTTGATGTTGTTGAAGAACTTTAGCCTATGGAGATACCTAAGACAAAAAAATTGAGATACCTGCTGTTTCATACAGTATAATGCAATGGACATGACTTGATCATCCATTTGATAATCCACAAAATAACCTGTTGAAACATCAGCTGTGAATTTTGAAATCTTCTTGACATGTTTTTTAAGCAGTCAAGATGTAAGAAAAAGATCAAAATAAAGAAATTTATACTTTTGTTTAGCAAGGATGCATTAAATTAATCCAAAAAAATAAATGTATATGTAATATATGCATGTGCGTGTGTGTGTGTGTGTGAATAAAAAATAAAAGTAACCTACTTTATCCCAGAGATTATAAAAAGTCATACTGTAACATACTACCAGGGTTGCCAGGTCTACATAACAAAACTAGCCCAATTGCGTTCCAGGGGGAAATGGCTATCAAAATTGTTAAAAAAAAAGCATTCCAGGGGGTTTAATTTGGTCAAAATTACGTTCCGGGTGGTCAGAGGATTACACTTCAACCCCGAGAATGAAAAAAAAAAAAAGTCCGCGGTAGCAGTATAAAAGTATCCCAATTCCGTGGGAAAACCATGGACTTGGCAGCATTGCATACTGTAAGCAATATCCACTGTATACTGTAAGTCTGCAGTGAGCAGGACACTGACACGCCATTGCAAACTAAAGTTTGTCATAATCCATCATCCTCATCCACCCCCTTCTGTCTCTCTTCTTAATAACTGACACACACTTACATGTACAGTAGTTGTGATATAATAATCATTAGTGTTATAATGTCCATCCGTTATCCGTTAAGTCAGTTATCATTTTATTTTTCAATCATCTTGCTTCCCACAATCACTTGTGCCTATTTGTGTTTCAATCAACATCTTATTTTTCAATCATTTTACTTCGCACAATCACTTCTGCCCATGTGTGTTAGTCACTTGGCTCAGGGGACACAACAGCTGCGGCGGGTCATGAGGGCTGTGGAGAGTCGGGGGTCTCAGAGTTTTCGTAAGGTGAGATCTGGGTAAATGAGATTTTTGATGCTCACAATCACACAGCAGGAGTCGGAGGTTGTTGTCTGTTGTGTCGTGTTGTTCAGAAAGTAGCGCGCAGACTTGCAGAAGTGTTGCTGGGCTCAGTCTGTGAGGAAGCGTACTGGGGTCCACTGTCTCCTCCACCACCCGGCTGGCTGAAGAGAGAAGGAGCCA
>NW_015543990.1:0-543 GCF_001515605.1 Sinocyclocheilus anshuiensis | reverse complement strand
TAATTTTGTGTATGTGTCTGTTCAGAGGATTCAGAAGAGGATTCAATTCTGTGTTCGTACGCCATCTGAAACGCGTGTGCGCTTCATGCGTGTGCGCTTCATGTGTGTGCGGCTGTGCACGTACAGAACAGTGGTGTTTGCGCGCTTCATGTGTGTGCGGCTGTGCGCATAGTGAACAGCGCGCGAGTAACGAATTGAGTTCCCTTTTGCCTTTTCTCTCTGGAATTGTTTAAAATTCGCTTTCTTGTGTAAATATGAACAAATGATAAACCTATACTCTATTATGGTTAAATTTTGCAATTAATCCATGGATCACATGCGTGCCGAACTGTGGGGCTTGGTCCGTACGGATCACGGATCAACTACGATCCGTTTAACCACTACTAGTAGGTGTGTTTGACTTGACGCGGACCGACTGTGCAGACCGGTCGGTGTATTACAGTATCACGAGAGCTAAGAGAGCAGACTGCTCCGTGCGCGTTCGAATCGCTCTCGCGAATGTCAAACACTGATCGATCTGTCGTGTGTTGCAGGCTTATTGGC
>NW_015543989.1:0-589 GCF_001515605.1 Sinocyclocheilus anshuiensis | reverse complement strand
CGTTTCCCAAAAGCATCATAAGCTTAAGTACATCGTAGACCCATTTAAACCAATGGAGCTATGATCAACTTAGGCTTAAAACGTCCGTCACACGGCTCCGGGGAGTGAACAAAGGCCTCCTGTAGTGAATCCATGCATTTTTGTAAGATAAATACCCATATTCAAAACGTAATAATCACTTTAATGTAGCTTGCGCCAACAGTTGTACACTGGAAGCAGTTCCAGGCGGATGAGGTATGAGGTCAGCGCCCCTACAAGCCATGCTCCAGAATACTGTTTCAAAGCACTAAGTGTGTAAAAACTCGAAGCATGTGTCGACACTAGGTGTCGATCTACCCATGCCTAAAGGAAGCAAAGTTTCCTTACTTTAGCAAAGTAAAACCAGTCTCCTCTTGGCTTATATCGAAATCGTCTGACATTTTTGTTTACAAATCCTCGTTTTGTGCTTCTAATTCATGACCGGCATTTTGTTTTGTTCTCTCTCTGCGTTTGTCACTAATCATGCAACGCCGACGTCCTACGTCATCCACCTGAACATCTTTCACATACCACAGTCAGCGGAAGTGAGAAAAAAGTGTTTATTACGTTT
>NW_015543988.1:365833-365989 GCF_001515605.1 Sinocyclocheilus anshuiensis | reverse complement strand
TGTCAGTGAGGCACCACGAGCCAGCGCCCAGGAGGATGCAACACTCCTAGAAGAGTGAGCTTGCAACCTGAGTGGGCAGGGCACACCTTGTGCCTGATAAGCCAGGGTGATGGCATCCACAATCCAGTGGGCCATCCTCTGCTTAGAGACGGCATT
>NW_015543988.1:335560-365101 GCF_001515605.1 Sinocyclocheilus anshuiensis | reverse complement strand
GCTAGGGCTGGGTCTGCCTCCTCCGGGGGCAGCATTTGCATGCTCACCACCTGATCCCTGAAGGGAGAACTGGGAACCTTGGGCACATAGCCGGGCTGGGGCCTCAGGATTACCTGGGAGTCAGCCGGCCCAAACTCTAGGCATGAATCGTCGACCGAAAATGCGTGCAGGTCCCCTACCCTCTTGATGGAGGCCAGTGCAAGCAGGAGTAGAGTTTTCATTGAAAGAAACTTTAGCTCGACTGACTGCAAAGGCTCAAATGGGCCCTGCTGTAGTGCTTTGAGCACTAGAGACAGGTCACAAGAGGGTATAGAGGAGGGCCGAGGAGGATTTAACCTTCTCGCCTCCCTAAGGAACCCTATGACCAGATCATGCTTCCCTACTGACTTCCCTTCCACGGGGTCATGGTTAGCAGCAATCGCAGCGACATAGACTTTAAGGGTGGAGGGAGACAGCCTTCGCTCCAACCCTTGCTGCAAAAAGGAAAGTACGACCCCGATCAGGCATCTCCAGGGGTCTTCCTGACGAGAAGAACACCACTTGATGAACAGGTTCCACTTCAAGGCGTAAGCGTGTCTCGTAGACGGTGCTCTCGCCGAAGTGGTGTCAACTGCCTCTTGGGGTAGGACATCAAGAACCTCTGCGTCCCGTCCAGGGACCAGACATGAAGTTTCCAGAGGTCTGGACAGAGGTGCCACAGGGTGCCCCGTCTCTGAGTCAGTAGATCCTTCCTCAGAGGAATCTGCCAGGGAGGGACTGTCGCGAGGAGCATTAGTTCAGGGAACCAGGTCTAAGTGGGCCAATACGGTGCCACAAGCAGGACCTGCTCCTCGTCCTCCCTGACCTTGCACAGCGTCTGTGCGAGAAGGCTCACTGGGGGAAACGAATACTTGCACAGGCCCCACGGCCAGCTGTGTGGAAGAAAGGCACTGAGGCGGGGTGCTGAGAACCAGCGCGAGCCACCCCACGAAACCAATCATCGAACCTCAAGGGCCCGGGACGCGATGTAGGTTTCCACTCGAGCCCTACCCTCTCAGCGCTACTGCCCGAAGTAGTCCACGCCTGGCTGCCGCTAGGACGAACACTAGATCACGGCAGAGGCAACGGAGCTCCGCCCCCCTGGAGGAAACGGACCCTGGCCCACAGCTCCGAGATGATCATCTTCCCGCAATGGGAACATGACTCATCCACGAACGCCACCTCAGCGTGTTTAATGCCCAGACATGTGAGGCAGCGATCGTGACCACGATCGTGATCGTGATCATCAACCGGCGCCAGGTAACGACCGCATCCAGAAATGTATGGGTGAAACCGCATCTTTAAAAAGACGATCCGTCGTCTTTACAAAGACGCTTATTTTACTCTTTTAGAGAAATTGTCTCTTTTAGGGAAATGCTCTTTTACATGCTGAGATGCACAAGGGGAAACGGCCGTTTGCAGCACGACAGGGGGTAGTGCAGCCTAAAGTGCGCAACCCACTCGACACGGGAACGACCACCGCTGAAGCACCTTCTGCCAACACAAAAAGCTCCCAAGAGCACGCTAGACTCGTCACACACAAAGCAGTTTGGTAGGAGCAGAACGATGTTGTCGCTCGGCTCCGAAGCGAAAAGCTGGTATGCGTTGCACCGACTGCCTTTTTATGCTCACGCTGTGATCGCATGCCAATGTGCATTGGCTCATTTAGTTTACACTCGGAGTGGATTGGTCTCTCTAAGCGAGATCCCAATTCGTCGGTCACCGGCGTGACTCGGAGTGACCGACTGAAAGGGAACTGAATTAGTCAATATTGGCAGTATATAATTCTAGTCAACATAATTCTAACTTATATATGTAAAAAAAAATTTGATTACAAAATTTGATGACTCAAAATTGGATTAACTTTTATTTAGATATGAGTGGAGAATGTGCTAACTTATAATGAGTATATTGTTACAATAGAAAAAATGAATGGTCCTAAAAATAGACTTTATTTTCTTTGCACATATATGCCCTTTTCCAAGGTAAACATTGGACATTTTCGTTGTGAGATTAACATATGCAGGTCCTGAGTTATTCACAAAATCATAAAATATTCAAAATATTACAGTGCTTTCTATTGCTGGGCTGGATGTTCATTTGTAGTGAGACTATCCTACGTGTCTGTAGTTTAGGGTCTCTAATGTCAAAAAGTTAAAGTTAGGTAAAAATGGAAAGTTTGTTGTCACAGTAAATAGCCAGTCACTGAAAAGGTGAATTAAAATATTTAGAGGTTTTGAATGTTTGTGGATGTTTTAAATGTAACTTTAATCAGTCAGCTGTATTTGAATTGTGATCATTTTAAACATTTTCTGCTGGCTTCTCAGAAGTGTTTATCCACTTCTGCAGTTGTTAAACTGACATATATTAATATCTTCCACTGCATGTTGAGTACCATTAATTAATATGATAATTAGCCTGCTTTTAATATGCAAAATAGACACTTGTGTGCAATAATTTAAACACTTGCGGAAATGGTAGTGAAATCACAATTTTTACTTTATTCCACTATGTAAACTTCTTTACCGCCTACTCTTTCTATCCCAAAAGTTGTTCATTGTTTTTGTATCATTCAGCAGAGATAAGTGACCTATCCCAAAATCAGTAGGCCTGATCAATACGCATGTATTGCCATGAACAAGGCGTAGGTCTTTGGTGATGAAAAGAAGCTGCACTTGATGTTGTATTATGCTCATTTACCTCAAGTTTTACTTTATCTATAATCTCTTCCTCTCTTAGCGGCTGGTGTCTGCAATAATTTCTCCTTCAAATGTGAAAACAAGCAGTGTGTAAACAAAGTGAACTCAGAGTGTGATCGCGAAAAGGACTGCTCCGATGGTTCGGATGAACAGGGATGTGGTAAGTCACATTTTTGATTGTATTTTTGCTTTTATAGTCTGTGATGCATAGTAACTGGCCATGTGGTGCACAATATTAAGAACATTTTATGAATACAAAGCTGTGCTGGTATTCAGAACAACAGCACTGTTGATCATGTGATATTGCATAAATATATAATTTAATTGTAGTGCTCAGTTGGGTATTTCACTTGTTTTACAATGATCTGCAATGTGATTTATCTAATCATAATTAGGAGTTAGAAGTATCACTTATTATATTCGATTTGCTGTTTGGCGCGGTTTTATTTTCCGCTCAAGTGTTACATAATGTGAAGCTGCACTGATGCCAGATTTATCATTTATTTGTTATGAATGTACTTTAGATGAAGTACCTTTGTAAAGTATTTAATTCACTGTTTAATAAAAAGGCATTGACAGTTGATTATAACCCACAAAATATGTATCCCTTAACAACACATTTGTCTTAAAGAGACTAATTTTTACTAATTTAAAGGGACAGCAATTGATTATAACAAAGAAAAAACTTTTATTAATAATTCTTTGAGATGCACAGTAACATTTATTTCAGACAAACTCTTTTGTGAAACCAAATGAATTGTTAAAATCCATTTGTTATAATTGTAGTTAGTTTTAATTTGAAAGTAATATAGATTTATAATATGTAACATCATTATAATTATATATGCAAATACAATTATCAGTATGAACTTTGTCATACCGCCCACCTCTAGTGTCTTTATTGTATAATCATTTGAAGATAATGAGCTTCCCAGTTTCACAAGCTTTTGGTGTTTCAGTGAATTTAAAAGCAATTGTAATTTCCAGATGTTGCTGCATCATCAACAATGTGGTAATTAGTGTAAAAAATTCACATTCAAGCTCAAAGCCATTATATTTTTTTTATGAAACCTTACATGACATTATTCTTCTGTTGTAGTCCTCCGGGTTGCTAGTTTCTTTTTCCTTCCTCATTGTGTTTTTATCAGCCAGCACGGTTCATTCCTCCATATATCTATCTTGTTATGATTCTGCTTTAGTCCCGCTAAAGGCCGACAGTCCTGTGAGTCAGAGCAGAGGTTACAAGAAACTTGCCATCTTTCAGTACAAACAGTTTTGCAGTCAACTCTCTGATCTTATCCCTGCTGGTCATGTTCAAGACCCCCATCACCTCTCATCTCAGCATACCAATGCTATCCCTTCCGTTGTCTTCCTTGAAGTCTTTGTGTTTGAACCGTTCTTACAATTTGGTTTCAGACTGTGGAGTCCGGCCATACAAGCACAACCGTATTGTGGGTGGGCAGAACGCAGATGTGGGTGAATGGCCATGGCAGGTCAGTCTACATTTTAAGACCAGCGGACACGTTTGCGGCGCCTCAATCATCTCCAACAAATGGTTGCTGTCCGCTGCCCACTGCTTCATCCAGCCTGATTCAGCGTGAGTCCGTTTATTGCTTCTCTGTACGGCTGTTAGTGTTAGTGCTGTATTTTATTTTTCTCTGCTTAATTTAGCTGTAGTTAATGGTAATTTATCACAGACATAAATTAGACATTTACTAAGTATCTTTCTCCATTCGCTTTGTGCTCAAACACCATCCAACATCTGCGCTCTGTGTTGTATCAAAGCCTGGGCTTGTGTTTATTTTCATTGGCCAGCAGGTGGAGCACAAGACATGCAATACTTGTCCTTGATGAATTATTCTAACATGTTTCTGAGACTGAAATGCTAAAGCTGAATTGAAAAATAATTTACTCTCCTGCGCTATGGTTTCAGCATGAAATCAAAATTGACCCCATTTGCTTTCTTAATAAACATTTCTGGTATTATTGTGATATGAGTGATACATCAGTGCACAAATGTTTGTGTTTTTAATCTTTGTAATTCGGCTGAAATCACCAAACCCTCTTATTTTTCAGTCCCTCTTCATATAGATGTCCTATACACACAGCGTTTTACAATCCTGCCAATACTTTTTATCATTGAATCTTCTGATTTCTTGTCAAATTACAGCGTTCAAAACAACTAAACTCCTAAACAGCTTCCATTGTCTCTTCCAACAGCTTCAAATTATGCATTATATAAGCAAATGCAATCATCAGATTATTGGTATAACCTTTTCGTCACAACAGCATTTGAAGATAGGTTTCCCGGTGTATTTTTACAAGCTTTTTGGTGTTTTCGGTTAACAATGGTAACATCCAGACATTGCTGCATCATCGGCAATGTGTTGATTAGTGTAAAAGTTCGCATTTCCTCAGATTTACTGTCAAATTACAGATTTAAAATGTATTTGAATCCCATTTCATATTGACCTTTCAAAACAACTAACTTCCAAAACAACATTGTGTAGATTGTCTCTTCCGACATCCTCAAATTAGATATTATATAAGCAAATACAATTATCAGATTATTGGTTTAACATTTTAGTTGTAACATCCACCTAGTGTCTTTATTGTAAAATCATTTGAAGATAATAAGCTTTCCAGTGTGTTTCCACAAGCTTTTGGTGTTTCAGTGAATTTAAAAACAATTGTAAAGTGTGGTTATTCACATTTCCTCAGATTTTCTGTCAAATTACAGATTTATAATGATTTTTAACACCATTTCATGTTGACTTTTCAAAACATCTGATTTAAACAACTAACCTCCACAACACTGTGTCCATTGTCAACAGCTACAAAATAACATCCAACTGGCTGACGTACAGTGGTCTGCGGGACCAGAACATCCAGGACGGCTCTGTTCAGAAGCGCACTTTGAAGAACATTATCACCCACCCAAACTACGACTCAATGACCTACGATTATGACATCTCACTGCTGGAACTGAGCGATCCATTGAACTTCACCAACACTGTGCATCCCATCTGCCTTCCGGCGTCGACCCACGTCTTCTCGGCTGGCAGTTCCTGCTTTGTTACAGGCTGGGGCACACTCCGAGAGGGAGGTGAGACAGCTTGTGTGCCTGAGGGCTGCCCTTTGCATTTAGAGTTCCTTTTTCTATGAGAAACCTTTGGAATTTTGCCTCACAAGTTTGACATTTATCAATTCCATGTCTCAATGTCACTTTTAACAACTTTTGTTCTACGATTTTGTGGAAGTAAGTAGAGATGCTCTTTGGTAATAGATTCGGTTTCATAGAACTAATGTTTTATTTATGTGTTGTAGGAAGTGTTGCACAAATCCTGCAGAAAGCAGAAGTAAAGGTGATTAATGATACAGTATGCAACATGGTGACCGAAGGTCAGGTGACCTCTAGAATGATGTGTAGCGGCTACCTCACCGGAGGTGTGGACGCTTGTCAGGTAAAACTATTCCTATCTTTTTTTTTTTTTTTTAAACGAAAACACACGGAATCTGATATTTTCACTTTGTTCTGGACCACTTGCAATATATGTAGGAATAAATAAGATATGTTTCTAATTTATTTATTTATTTTTTGCGCAGTGACTTGAGTTTGGACTGTCAGGTAAATTCTTAGTATTTTATTAAAATATTGTGAATAATTATAATAATAATCATCAAAATAATAATAAAAGTCATCTCTTTTGCACATACAAAACACTGCACATAGACCAAATTGCATATAAGAATAATATTGTGTGTGTTTACATTAGTGAAATTCTGGCGAAATTTAAAGGGGTCATATGATGTTGCTAAAAAGAAAATTAACAAAGCCTTATTTTGTTTATATGAAGAGATTTATTTTATTTGTGTTATTTATTTTATTTGGGGCTTGTTTTAAAATTTCAATTTAGTTTTGTTATTTATATTTACAATATATTTACATTTTGTTAGAATGAGCCGTTTTAGGTAGGCATGGTTGACTCTTAACTTTTATAAGGAATATCTCTTTGGATTTGAGACTTTAGTCTTTGCAACTTTACAGATCTTCTTTATGCACCAAGAGCTTGTAACACTTCAAAGAGAAAGGAAAAATTGAAATCGCATCATATGACCCCTTTAATGTAAAAAAAAAAATGTCCATTGTCAATAGTGTAGCAATGTATGAAATTTTTACATGGAATTTTGCAGTGCTCACATAGACATTTTCAAACCAAGTAGCTTTCTGTTTGTTGGTCAGCATGGACCAACTTGAACTTGATGCGAAATCTGCGTAGGGAAATCTTTCGCTCTCAGGCGAAATTGTAGATTGTGCAGATTCCTATTAAAATTAGTCTTTCAACCGCATTTCAACAATGAAAATTTGCCGAACAACTGTACATGTTGGGCTGTTATACCACTATTTTTTAAATGGACATTTACGGACTCAAAATCATAATGCCTACACCCCAGTTGTAAATTGAAAATCTGAAATCTACAACACATGCAAAATTACACATTTATTGAATGTTAATGAATTCAAGGTGGTTTAATAGCCATTTAGATGCATTGTGAAGCCCAGCAGGGATAAGTCTTTTTTTTGTCCTGTTCTATTCATTCAGAAACACCTACAGTACAGATATGACATGAGCATAATGCCATCAAAGTGTTCAGCTAATGTTGTTGTCTTCCAGCAGTGTGTGTGTACAGCCTCGTTGTGGAGAAGATTAATTATTCTACCTTGTTCCCTGATATTTAAATGAGCTGATTTCCATAATTTCTACTTCTATTTCGCTTGTTATTCATCTTGCTTTCCTCTTCTGAACGCTCTGTGCGTCTCTCTTATTCTGGGTGTAATCTTCTTAGTGTGCTTTTCTCTCGCACAGGTTCCGGTCCTGGTCTTGTGACTCCTTTCTATCTTCCTCTCCTACTGTAGGAGCTCATAGATTTTCTCTCTCTGTCTTTGTACTTTGCTCCATCTTTCTCACCCTCTGTAATATTCTTTCATTCGCTTAGCTGTTTTGTCGTCTTCTCTCTCTCCTCTCACCTCCCAATTCAAATATGCTTTATTGCCACGTCTGTTTACATTGCAATATTGGCAAAGTAATTAAGAGCCGAAAACAAATCATTCAGGAATAATAGTAATGGAATGAAATGACACCGTAAATAAGCAGCTTAAATTAGAGGTACAAAATAATAAATGATAAGTGATTACAATAATAATTAAAACGTTTGCAACTGCTTTACAAGCCCTCCTTTTTTCCTTTCTGTTTTTCAGTTTCTCATATACATAATCATCATTTCATCTCCTTTTTCAATTTCAAGCACTTTATTGGCATGATTATTTTATATACAATATTGCAAAGCATCAATACACACAATTAAAAAACAAACTGGAAAAATAAATACAAAATAAAATAATCACAATATACTGTACATTAAAAATGAAGTAAACATTCAGTGATGCATTAAAGTACATTCTCTAGAATATATCGACAGGCAACTCTTGAATACGGTCATCAAATATGTTTAGTTACATGAGTGTCCTCCATGCATTTCGTCGAGTTTTGGAAAATGTGGAATGACGTTTAAAAGTTTCTTTCTTTTGGCTTCCACAGGGAGACTCCGGCGGTCCTCTTGTATGTCGTTCCGATGTTGGCAAATGGTTCCAGGCTGGAATAGTGAGCTGGGGAGAAGGCTGCGCTCGGCGGAACAAGCCTGGCATCTACACACGTGTCACCAAACTGCGGGACTGGATCCGTGAAATCACAAACATATAGTGAAGCCTGGACCTGCAGTCATACGACAACCAAAGCAGAAGAACACAAGTGTTGAGTGCCGTGAATATTTAGTACAGTATGTGAGCCACACTCATAAAAACGAAAGTGAATACAGCTTTGGTCGACATCCTTTGTGAGAAAAAATTCATTCAAATAACGGGAAAAATAAATACAAAATAATTCAGCATTAACACTAAAATAAATAATCACAATATACAATAAAAATCAAACATTCAGTGATGCATTAAAGAACATTCTCTAGAATAGATCAACAGGCAACTATTAAATACGGTCATCAAATATGTGTAGTGTCCATGCATTTCATCGAGTTTTGGAAAATGTGGAATGACGTTTAAAAGTTTCTTTCTTTTGGCTTCCACAGGGAGACTCCGGCGGTCCTCTTGTATGTCGTTCCGATGTTGGCAAATGGTTCCAGGCTGGCATAGTGAGTTATTCTGGGTGTAATCTTCTTAGTGTGCTTTTCTCTCGCACAGGTTCCGGTCCTGGTCTTGTGACTCCTTTCTATCTTCCTCTCCTACTGTAGGAGCTCATAGATTTTCTCTCTCTGTCTTTGTACTTTGCTCCATCTTTCTCACCCTCTGTAATATTCTTTCATTCGCTTAGCTGTTTTGTCGTCTTCTCTCTCTCCTCTCACCTCCCAATTCAAATATGCTTTATTGCCACGTCTGTTTACATTGCAATATTGGCAAAGTAATTAAGAGCCGAAAACAAATCATTCAGGAATAATAGTAATGGAATGAAATGACACCGTAAATAAGCAGCTTAAATTAGAGGTACAAAATAATAAATGATAAGTGGTTACAATAATAATTAAAACGTTTGCAATTGCTTCTCACACACACCTTTTTTTCCTTTCTATTTTTCACTGAGTTTCTCATATACATAATCATCACTTCATCTCCTCTTTCAATTTTAAGCACTTTATTGGCATATTGGCATTATATACAATATTGCCAAAGCATCAATACACACAATACGGTCATCAAATATGTGTAGTGTCCATGCATTTCGTCGAGTTTTGGAAAATGTGGAATGACGTTTAAAAGTTTCTTTCTTTTGGCTTCCACAGGGAGACTCCGGCGGTCCTCTTGTGTGTCGTTCCGATGTAGGCAAATGGTTCCAGGCTGGCATAGTGAGCTGGGGAGAAGGCTGCGCTCAGCGGAACAAGCCTGGCGTCTACACGCGTGTCACCAAACTGCGGGATTGGATCCGTGAAATCACAAACATATAGTGAAGCCTGGACCTGCAATCATACGACAACCAAAGCAGAAGAACACAAATGTTGAGTGCCATGAATATTTAGTACAGTATGTGAGCCGCACTCACAAAAGCAAAAGTGATTACAACTTTGGTCGACATCCTTTGTGAGAAAAAAATTCATTCAGATTGAACTTGCATACGTTTCAGACTTCCTGGTCGTTTTCATAATAGCATTTTCATTCAGTATGACTATTTGGTTGTTATGGCTTATGAATGATGTTTTTCATAGCTGTATCAATCAAAAGTTGACTTCAGCTTTAGTCAACCAAATAAAATGGTTCATAAAATACACGCAGACACCACTATAATGAGAATATATATAACTTCATAAATGGCACTTAGAGATCAAACTGTCCTATAATGAGAGTGCCAACACTTATGACCTGGTGGTAGTCATGTTGTTATCTTTGAATTATATTCGGTTTAAAAGGTATTTTTCTTATGCTCAAAGCGTGCCTTTGTTCCAAAGACTGGACCCTGCTTCTTCTCAGAAACAATGACTCTTTGGCTTTGGAGGTAGCATCAATCCCTACATTTTTTTTTTTCCTTTTAAGCAAAGGTCAAAAGCTTCTTTGCAATCTAGAAATTTCTGTAAGCATCTCACTAATGCTGACCTTCTTTCCTCACATCTTTGTGATCTCAGAACCTCAGTGCCAAAGCTCTGAAATGAAGGATTAGGTAAAAATAGGATATTTCCGTCATCCATTTGCCAATACAACCAAGGCCAACATAGGTCACACACTTCTGCTGCATGTTAAAGTTCCAGCCAATCAATGTCAAAGCAGGATGGTCTCTCCTTTAAAGAGGCCCGAAGGTATGGAGGAATCTATACTGCTGCTTCCTTATAGACTTGGCAAGTTTCTTTCCCATGGAAAGTCCCCACTTGCTTAGTAAGATTTTCAGGCTTTGTGGTGTAGTGACTTCATTTCCCCGGAGGTACAAGAGATGTTCGCTGTATTTTGAGAGATGTCAAGCAATAGATGCTGTATTTATGTACTACAGAAGTTTCATATAGCATCATGATGTGCAATTTGACCTATTGAGGGCTTGTTAGGATTTCATTTTTAAATTGTGTAAATTTCAAACAACTTTAAATTGTTTTTAAAGCCGCAATGCTTATCTATGGCCTTAAGTTTCTGGGTGACTAAATGCTTTTTGTTTTGTTCATGTAACTGGTAACTTGTTGGTCTTTTCTGTTTTTGTTGTGTTTTATATTTTATCACTATGCAAATGTTTTAATGTATGCAAATTTTCCTGGAGTTTATGATGTTTTCTTGACAATAAAATACATGCTGGTTTTACATTATTTTAGGTGTTTTTCTTTCTCTCCAGAATACAGTGTTTTGGGTAATTTCCAAGTAATTGAATTTCCCCCTAAAATGCAGAATTTAGTCAAGAAAACTCAAAACAGTTTCAGCAATATTAAATCAGCTGGCCTTGGCATAAAACAATGTCAACATTGCCTTCAACAATTATTTGCGCATAAATCAGTGGCCTCCTAATGGAAAACGAAACAAGAAAACATCATAAATCTACTCTTTTTCAGTTTATATAAGAAAATACACAGCATGTCTTTTTTACATATGTGAATACTTAGTTTTGACCTTGCACCAATTAAAAAAGCTGTAGGTTTAATTAAGCACTGCACTGCAACAGTTGTTTTAAATGGTTGACAGAATATTGAATTTAGGCTAATTACATGCCAGATTTGACCTTGTATGAGCTTTAGATTGGTGTTCAACCTTTCATATCATCTCCAATCGATGTGATAACTCCTGCACTTCAACATTTTGCACATAGGGCTTATACGGTATCCAGGCAACCAAGGGTCACAATCACTTACTACCTAATGGAGAAATATAATCAAATGATCGAAACAAAGCATTGTGGTAAACGAAACGCATGATTTAAATCAAGCTAACCTTTAGTTTATGCAATATTTCTATACCATATTTCCGTTACAGTACCTTTTGTTCATTTACGTGCTTCCTGACGTTCACGGGTCGTGTGATTGGTGAGATTCATTTTGCGTTATAAATATTCAATTTTATGTAAATTACGCAAAAACCGTTGGGCATCCTGGGAGCTGTATGGCGCGCGTTCGGTGAGTAGAGACTCTTTAGCGAACGTGTATTGCTGTTTTTGTGCTTAATTTCATTGTTTTAATCATGTAGCCAGGAAATATATAAATTGTATTATTAATGCGTTAAGAATTTGTGGATTTATCACTTGGTATCAGCTCCATGGACAGCACGTTTGACGCCAGGTATCTCAACTGAGAATTCACCTCAGAAAAACAACGTGTGTCAGGAGATTAGAGAACTAACGTTAGCATTTGTGACAATTAACTAATCCTTATTAGGTTTCATAACATACATTCTATCTGCCAATATAGGCAGGGGTGCACATAAGTTTTTCAGCCTGGTTCTCATATGAGAACCTGGAGATTTGGTTTGGTCCTCACATTAGTGTTGGGTCGTTCTTGAACGATTCGTTCGTTTTGAACGAATCTTTAATGTGACTCGGGAAGAACGAGTCGTATCGGGGAGTGATTCGTTCAGTCGCGCATGCGCAACATCCTATAGGTTCTGTACTGGAATTAGTCAAGTAGTTCACCTGGTTCGAGTCTTCGGGTTTTTCCGAGTCGTTCGTTCATCACGTGACAGCCCCATAAACTTTAACCAATGCAGTCTGAGCCGGAAAGAGAATTGATTAGTTCATCTCGAGTCTTCGGGTTTTTCGAGTCGTTCGTTCATCACGTGACAGCCCCATAAACTTACCCTATGCAGTCTGAGCCGGAAAGAATCTTTTCTGTTTCTTATTGCAGTTTTGTATTGTTTGTAGTGTGATCAACGTTTGCGTTAGTAGACGTGTTAGGGAAGTAACACGTAACATTTTAATTTTATTTTGCTAAAATGAACGAAATGACTCGAAAAAAGATTCGTTCATTTTGCTGAACGAGACTCAAAGGTCCGAGTCGGTAAAAATGATCCGAACTTCCCATCACTACCTCACATGGCACATGGTGTGACCCATAAAATATAACTATAACAAATAAATTAATAATAATAGTGATAATATCATTGCACTTTATTTAGTTTTTTTATATATATATATATAATAAAGTGTGATAATACTATTTTATTTAAAAATAAAAGGGAGTGTTAAATACAAATACAATTATTTTTATAGTAAACTTAAAAATAAAATGCTAATATTTTTTTATTTTTATTATTATTATTATTATTTTAATTTGAACCTGCGGGTTTAGCGCTGCCGATTGTAGAGCGTCAGTGAATGAAATGTCATAGTTTTGCGTCGTGCTTTGAAAACGGCAGCGGGTAGCCTAGATATATGCTTTCAGTTTGAATAGAAACTTTATACAGTACAGTTTGTCGGTCTAAAATGGTAATTGTGCATTAACAGCTGTCATGTCACAGTTTTGCATTGTGCTTTGAAAACGGTAGTGGGTAGCCTAGATTTATGCTTTCAGTTTGACTAGAAATCTTATACAGTACAGTTTGTCAATCTAAAATGGTAATTGTGCATTTACAGCTTTCAGCCATGTCGGTACTCAAACGCGCGCTCTGAACTAATTTACACAGCGCATTTCTTATTTTGGTCGCGCATGCGGACCTGCGGACCACTTGTGTGCACCCCTGAATATAGGGACTTTTTCAGTCAGTACTACTAACCTAACTCGTTAAAAAATTAAATTCTTGCAAACCAAGTGATTCGTTCTTCTTTCTGTTATTATATCACCACGGGAGATAAAAACTTGCCATTTTTGTTCACAAGATACTCACTGAGTGTCGCTGTCTTCTCACTGTCTTAAAGAGGTCATATGATGTTGCTAAAAAGAACATTATTTTATGTATTTGGTGTAATGAAATGTGTTTATGTGGTTTAAATAATTAAACACATTATTTTCCACATACTGTACATTATTGTTTCTCCTCTATGCCCCGCCTTGTGACGACTCCGGGCTGGACTCCGCTTCGTCCACGGTGAAAGCCGATCCGGTGATCCACAGCGCAAAGTTGTTGTATTTCCTCAGCAACCAGCACGGATCAGCTCCAGGCATGACGAAGCAGATATCGTCCTCTTTTGGAAGGCCAAACAAAGTAGTTTCGCTTTCACAACGAAACACACAGCGCCTTCACGACATGGCAGCGGCGGCAACAACAATACTACAGCGAGAATAAAAGTTACGCCTTCTTTCTTTGCGTGAACATTTGGGCGGCGTTATGCAAATCTTCCCAGATAGTGACGTAGGTATGTTGGGGCGTGTTAGAACGAGCCATTTTAGGTAGGTGTGGCTGACTCTTAACTTTTATAAAGAATATCTCTTTGGATTTGAGACTTTAGTCCTTGCAACTTTACAGATCTCCTTTATGCACCAAGAGCTTGTAACACTCCAAAGAGAAAGGAAAAATTGAAATCGCATCATATGACCCCTTGAAGGATAACAGAATTTGCATTGTATGTTACCAGGTTTGCACATTATATTCATTCTTGTTTGGTTATTTTCGGCAGTGTTCATTGTATGCAAGGGATGATGACAGCTGATGGAAACATGACCCTCAATTTACCAGAGTAGCCGTCAGTTCATTTGTTTAATGCTGAGTACGTGTTTATGTCTTCAACACTCCCTGCGGTGAAGCTCGGCGTGACATGATGAAATCTGAGAGTTTGGGTGACACGACAAGATAATGTTGTCACACGACACCCGCTCCGTCAGTGCAATATTTGGTTGCGTTGAGGGAGACGGCCTGTGGCTGCTATGTTTGATACGCAGACAGCGGGAGGCTTGGGAATCTCATCCGTCTTTATTAAAAACCCTGCTGTCGCTGCGGGAATAAGAGAATCAACATAGGCATCACTGCTAATTTATGTATTCATCAACTCGGCAGCCCCGGTATTGTTTGTCCTCATTTCCTCATGACATTTGAGGAGACCCAGCGATGTGTGCCAAACTCACTCCAGTCAGAGCAGATATTATTTGAAATGGTTTTATTTAAATATAAATATGTGTACAAAGTTACAAGCAACAATAGCTCATTTTTAGCAAATAAAATTATTTGAACATTATTTAAAAAAGAAACGGAAGGAAAAAGTCAATTAGTTGTGTAACACCTTTCACCTCTTCAAAACTGATAAGTAACATGGGGTAAAAACCGTTGTGAACCAAATAAAGTCAACTCAGATATATAGATATATGCATTTTATAATATAAAGGTATTTTACAATAGAGCAGCTTACACTCTGTACATTAAGGCTTATATAAAATATAAAAATAAAGACAAGCAATGTTCATTTTGACTTTTTTTATCTTTCCAAATGGAGCCGATCATTCAGGCTCAAAGGAAAATGGCAGTATGGAAACTTCCAAATGCAGGTATCCAAGATCGAATTGACGTAGGGTGCAGTAAGCGGTTTCTCGCACAAGGAACAAACAGATGAGAAGAAATGCTGAATACGTTCACATACACACATCATCTGCATGCAACAGACAGGAATGAATTTCCCAACAATTTGTACAGTCACTGAAGTGTCTCTAAGTGGATATGGACAGTACTGCATTTCACTTGCTATTTCTTTTTTTTTTTCTTTTTTTCTTCTTCTATGTAAACATGTTGGTGCTACCTGACAGTGTCAGCCATGTCAGCATGACATAACAGTCACCTTGGCACACTGTATTTAATAACATACAGTGGTCACATAAGGAACATTACAAGATTATTACTGCACGCTGCAAGGCTGTGCTGTAATGTAGGTTTGCCGTATGGCTTGACTTAAGAAACTGTGGTCCCGAAATGGGCTTTACTCTGAACTCTGCAACAAGTCCTTGAGAGTATAGTTTAAAAAGACTGCACCTCTAAATTTGCGTCTTTGGGGATTGGCCAATCTTGTTTCTATCAAACAGACAGAAATATATTTTATGGATTTTGTCCATATATATATATTTTTTTTTACCAAAGCATTCCAGTTTCCTGCACTGGTCCATTGAGGCTTTACATAAATATTCTCTTGCGACCCCAACAGCAGTGCAGACTGCAGATAGAGCTTCTGAAGAAATATGTGCTCTGCTTTCTTCTGCTCCCCTGCTTTGTGGATTGAATATTGAGCCACTTTGTGTAGGCAAGACCTGTTGTCATTGATACACAAATGTGCTTACAATTCCATCATCATGCCAACAAACACTTTTTTTTTTACTTTATTTTTTTTTTTAAGTTCATGTAATTTTGATTGTTTCAGCATAGTGTCATAAGCATGTCCCCATTTGCAATGGTTAGTTCATGAGGACACTTCCCTTCTCCACAGCACTGCGTTCCTTCTCCAAGATCTAGAAGGATCAGTGCTGGAACCTTTTTTTAATGGAAATACAGTGCCATAGAGACGGATTGATGGACGGTGTTTATTTCCCTTAAAAGTTCAACGTTTGGACAAAGAAAATTAGTAGCTTGATGGTGACTTCCCAGCTTGAGTGGCACATTGTAGTTCTTTCGAAAGAAGTTTCCCATTGATCCAACATTCACTTCAATACAGCAATAAAGCTTTTCCACCTCTTGAATCTCAGTTTAAAGTTTGCTTAATCCCTCCTGAACTCATTCAGAAGAAAGTCCTTGTTGATCATGACGTTGATCATGCCAGACCCTCAGTGGGTCTTCGAGGGAGCCATCACACATGAGTCTGCATGCGTTGCTGAGAGGGCCGTCCATAGTCAGACTGCTGCGAGGATGCGTATGAGAATCGAGAGGAGCTGGACACCTTGCTGGCCTGGTCTGAATGCTCATACCCATCAACCTTCTCGCAGGATGCGGGTTTGACGTAGCTTGTGAAGGCGCGGCCATAGGTGGCGGGCAGGTAGGCGGAGCCCACATAGACTGGCTCCTGAGGGTAGATGGTGGGAGTTTGCTGTTGTTGCTGTGGTTGTTGTGACTGCTGTTGCTCATAGGTGGTGTGTGTGGCAGGGGTTGTGGCATAACGCTGGGAGAAGTCATAAATCCGAGGCTGAGTGGAGTGCTGGCCGCATAATGGGCTCGGTGAGGGAAGCTGAGAGGGAGTGTAGACTGGGCGAGCATTAGGGACATATTCGGAGAAGCCAGTTCTTGTAATGTGGCGGTCCTCATGAGCCCGCACATTGTAGTAGCCATTGGTGGGGTCCTAGGAAGAACAAAAGAAAACATTGTCAGATAAATAACAAAATATTGTACAGAATGAAATACATGCCAATTATTTTAGTAAGGTGCTAGCTACAAGTTAGAAATTGACCAAGAATTGTAGGTTTTCTTGAACATGATCCAAACTTGTGGTGTAATACAAATATGATCTCAGCAAGATTGTGTTAAGTACAATAGTTTCCTCAAACCTTTGAAAACAACCTTTTGCTTTTATCAGATTAACCATCCGAGTCATGCTTTGTGAAATGTAATACCTTGATATCTGATCTCTCATCATCCTCCTCTTCCAGCAGGTCGCTGTGCTCTGTGCGAGATGTTCCTGGAGACTCACTGCTGTTGGGAGCCTGAGAAGAGTACAGAGATTTGGGTTACAAACTGCTTGGTGTCTATGGTATGTTAAATGTCATGCAATCATAATTAATATTGTCCCTAACTCCTGGTCTTCTTGTGATATATGTGTTTTTTTTACCGTCTTTCAGCAAAATATAATAAATGACTTTACTTTTTGGCTAATGTCACTAAGTCCTACATATTTTTGGTCCTGATGGATAAAAGGAAGTATAGCCTAACATTTTAACATTCGTTTTCTTATTGAGTATCCCATTTCCCTCAGAAATCAGGGAATATATTTTAAAATTAAAATGAGTTGTATTGCTGTTGATGTTTTCATGTTTTTCCTGCAGCATAGCAGGAAAAAAAAATATGGGAAAAAAATGGTATAAAAGATATTTCTATCTATTAGGCCATTCTAAGTATTTATTTTTTGTTTTGAGAGTGACTTACCATAGGCTCCTTCACATCCTCTTCATCGTCGTTTCCTCTTGCTGCGTTGTGGTCGCTGTGCACGATTTGTACGCGGATGTCGCTCTTAGACAGGCGTGTGCCCTTTTTGCCTGGGTGAGGAAATAGTGCAGTGTATAGAGATTAATGAGGTGAACGGTGGGAAGATTTCCAGAGAGGTGAAAAGGTCAACACTGCTCCAGGCAAAGAGGTGGCCCCATAATTAACCTCTGTCTAGTTAGTTCGTTTGATTTCTACTGTATCATGTTTTTGAGGAGAGAATAAGAACTCTCAGATAACATCTGACCTTTGACCTCACCTTTAGCAGTGTGGCGGCAGCAGATGGAAACCAGGGTAATGACACAAACGATGAAGACACAGCCTCCGCCCACCGATGCTCCAATGATGATTAGCAAGGGGAGGGCCTCTGCAAGGGAAACAGGGAATGTGACTGAGCTGAATTACATCTATTATTACATCTACCTTTTCAGTTGCAGGGTATGCAGATGATCCAAATTCAGGCTTTAATTTCATTACAAATGGATTTTATATGTTTCTATTATAACGTCCATAATGCTTCGTTTGTCCTTTTACACTTTTTGACCTGCTATAAACTTATTTAAAGATAATTCTAAGAAAATAAAAAAAAACTTTGTATGAAGAAAGTAGTCTTTTTTTTTTTTTTTTTTTTTTTACTTTTTTATGCTACAAACTATAACAATTTTTTATTATTATGCTTCAAACTATTTTACATCAATACAGCAAGGGAGTGAAAATAAAATAAAATAAAATAAAATAAAAATAAAAATAATTATAAACATATTAGAGACTTCTCGGTCTATAATATCTTAATTCTTTTATTTTCTTTTAGTTAGAGAAATGGTCTTTAGCTTTCCTTATAGGCTACTAGGCTACTCAAATTAACAGATACATAGTTTTCTATTTCTTTGCAAATTTACAGAGAAAATTGTACCTTTACGTAGGCTATATGAAATTTAACTAGAGTTATAAGATAACGCTTCATTTTAATTTTGTTATCGTAAAGGGAGGAGTCTATTCATGTCGGGACTGTATACTGGCACTTGAGTTTGTCGCTCTTGTCCAGAAGTAGAGCAGAGCAAGACTTTCGTAAGTTCTGAAAAATCTTATTAAAATAAATGGACTGCAGAAAAAATCAGGGCTGGCCACTTTTGATTTGCAGTTTAAAAAAAAGTCTAAAAAAAAAAAAAAAAACTTTTTAAGAAAAAAGGATGTTTTTTTTTTTTTTTTTTTTTTGCACATTTGCAAAGCACATTTGTAGATTAAATTTAGTACAAGACATGCTACTACATAATTTCAATTAACATTTACAAGTGAACTGGGTACTTGTGTTATTTTCATAAAAATGTCACAATATATTTTAATGACCCTAAATAGGGTTAATTTTCCTTGTGCAAAATATATATATATTTTTTTCTTTAAAGTTTGGGGCTAAATTATGACCCAGACATGTTCTTGACATTTTCTTTGTGAGATTCTTTAATTTTCATATTATCAAAAGGTATTTTGGATCTCCAGCTGATTGAAGAAAAGCTCTCTGCTTGTCAAACGCGTTCTACAAAGAAGCTCTTTTTCCAAGCCACATCCAAACTCAAGTGCAACATATAGAAATTAATCTAGTGTGATCCACAGTGGCATCACAGGAACAGGCTGTTGTCTCTAATCTCTGGTGGAAGAGGGGTAACCAGGCCTGACATGCAGTGAGGCAGCCGACAGTAATCTAATTAGAGATTCCAGGAGATAGCACTGTCTGCCTCTCCAGAGACTTGGCTCTGCTGCCTTGATGCAAATTGCTGGCGAAGACCTTATTTTTGGTGTCTCCCAGTACAAAGGCTCAAGTCGTCTACCACGCTCTTAGTCTTATTTAAGCAAATTTAAGCCAGTGCACTGTGCATACAAAATGAAACGGTCAGTGAAGCGTTACATACCCATGCCGTACATTAGGTCTTGATTTAATCCATTCAGGCTCAAAATCTATATATTTGTTATGGAACGCATGTATTCATTAAGTGAAACATCTCCTGATTAAATGATATTGATTTGGTGGTGTATAATTAAGATAAGCACAGGGATTGCAGGGTGTTTTGAGACTTGATTCCTGCACAGAACTGACTCAAACTGGATTACAGCTGGTCATGTCTAATCTTAGATAAAAGGCACCAACTCTAAGGTGGACAAACCCTACAACTTACTGTCAGTGTTTTAAAATCAACCTTTCTTCAATAATTAAAGAGATGGTGCCAAAAGAGCTTGGCCCATCCACAAATCTAAAACTCCTGCCACGTTTCTCACTTTACTTTCAGTTGCTTGCTTCTCACCCCTCCAGTTTTTGACTCTCCAGACCCAACATTTCCCAGAACATTTCCCCAAACACTCACTGATCTACACTACCAGTCAAAAGTATGGACACGCTTGAATGAAATTGTTTCTCAGTCTTGAGAAGCTTTTGATCTAAAGGTTTAAGGTTAACTTTTTTTTTTTAATTGATGAGTGGTGGGAGGGGGACAAGTGCGAAGCATACATGTAAACTCAATACTGATTTTAATTAAATACTGTTTAAAAGCATCTCAAGTCAGAGATGTAATCTAGGGCTATCTACTTCAAAGAACCTAAAATGTAAAATAGTTTTTTTATTTAACATGTTTGATCACTACTTAATATTCATACTTCATTTTATGTAATTTCATAACTTAATGACTACCACCATTATAAAAGTTGGAACATAGTAAAAATAAGGAATTAGGTGTGTCCAAACTTTTGACCGGTACTATATTGCTTTTGAATAAAAGGATGTTTTACACAGGATAATCTGGCATGAGGACCCCATACCTTGCTCTTCAAGAGTGACCAGTGTCGTGCCTGTACCGAAGCGGTTCCAAGCAGTGCAGTTGTATCGAAGCTGGAAATCTTGTGCCAGAGTCTCTGAAAGGATTAGCGAGGAGAGGACCCCTCGGTCACTGTGTACTGTCTGCACGGAAAAACGACCAGAAGAGCCAGATGACAAGATCATGTCCCCAAATGTCCATACCTGAGGAGGAAGAGATGGCAAGGTGTAAGGTGCAGCAACAGTCTTTATACTTACATTTTATTTAAGCATAAAATGACCATTACATTTTTGTTGATTTGATCATGAAAAGGCAAGAGGGATTCTTGATGTCAAACGGAAAGTTTGGAATTGCAAAGACAAAATATATATTTATTCATAACATGCACCATTGCATTGTTCACAATGTGACCAGGAACATATATGAAGTAAATGGGTCGATTTTGATTCCAGGTTGACTTAAAATCTCATTGTATATTCAAGCCTAGTCCAGCCAACACAACAGAACAACTAAAGTGGCATTTTTAGTATAGCAGAATTTAGGACATGCGTGTAAACATTTATCCCACCAGAAGTAGACGTTCAGTGTCATAAACTCAGTGTCAGAGATTGGAATTTTTCTTGTGCTCTTTCATGCTGTCATTTCGAGCTGGTTTACCAACAGTATTGTGTCTCGGCTTGTGAAAAAGAGCTTTGTGAAAAAAACATGCGGGGAAGACAACCAGCTCCTGTCTAGCAGCAGATCAGTCTGACATCTCAAAGATACTCAGGGAGAGAGAACAAGCCATTGTTTCTTTCCTTCACCTTTCTGGCAAAGAGGTGAAACAGCATGTCTGAGAAGTCCTCCCTTGACTGGCCTCATGTAAAGAAATAACAGCCATTAACACCCCGAATCCCCACCTGTCACTGTTTCCAGGATCAGGATTTTTTTTCTTTGTCTCTGATTCCTTCTTTGCATCACTGCTTTCAGTTACCCTTGCTTAACTTCCATCTGTCTCGGTGCATCTCTATGCTTTACCCTTCTTCTTGATGTCTCTCCAACTTAGACCCTAATTATCCACTGAAAGGCCTTCCCACGTACAATGGGGTCGATGGGAGGTCAGTGGTGCTATGCGCTAATTGCTCGCCGTTGGAAAGGAGCCTATGGGGCCTGAGGTCTTCTCTGCAGACCCTGGCATTAGTGCAGTTCGCCTCTGCACACATGAGGGTGGAAAAGGTGAGATACAGGATCAGCCCTCTCATCACGCACTCTCTTAATAGGGGAATTGGGCTGTGTAGCTGTGCATGTGCGTATTTGTGTGGGTGTCAGATATGGAAAGAGAGAGACGGGAGCAAGGAAACAGGAGACTCGCATGAGATCTTGTTGGAGGGAGAGGGGAAGGGAGCTTCAGCATGTGATGTGCACACACCGAAAGCACCTGCTCAAGGGAAAGGCTCACAAACAAGCTTGTCAGGAATAAGGCTACACTAAGCGTCAGATACCTAGCAACCACATACATAGAGAAACAGGAGAATGTATACTTACAATCTTGTCAGGAGGAGGGCTGCTGCCCACTAGACACTCCATCTTGCCCTTGGAATGCTTGACAGCCTGTTGCGTGGCCTCAGCCGTGATGATGGGAGGGCCTGAAGTGTTTGTGTGAAAGAGAGAAATGAAGAGAAATCGACTGAATAAGGATGCTAATGAAAGCAAAGAAAATACAGAGCTGATGTTCCTTGTGTACTCAAGACCAAGTGCATGGGTCATGCACATAGAAGCTCATCAAGAAGCTCATCAATTAGGGAAGCAATTCACTGATCAGATAATTCACTTAACAGAAAAAAAATACAGCTGTTTGTTCCAAACCCTAGTAAGCTAACCAAAAACCGTGAACTCGTGTGGCTTTGAAACAGAATTTATCACGAACAAAATTGGGAAAGAACGAGGGGAGAACAAAACAAATGAGATAAAAAGACATTATTTAGTTACCATTGACAGTTAGAGTTACATCTCTCTCTGCCACACCAATCCGAGGCACGATGGCTTTACAGGTGTATGTCCCAGAATCCTCTTGTGTAACTGCCTTCAGCTGAAGGGTGTTACTATTGCTGAGCACCTGCTAAATAAAATGAACAAGAATAATCTGGTCAGATCTGCTGCTATACCAAGACATTTCTCCACAGAAGTGACCACAGATATAGGCATCAGGTAAGAGTTTGCCACAAACCACATGCCAATAATTTATTCCAACAGATTAGCACACACCAAATATAAGTATATGCTTTCTATCAAATGTCTGTATGACATTGCCTGTCTATATACGTGTTTGTAATATTGATGTTTTTCACTTCCTGTTAAAGTCGTATCTTTCTAGCCAGTTCTGGAATGAAAATCATTACAACATATCAATATTTCCACAGGATTAAGATGGGAAGATTGTGTAGAGAGGCAGTGAGTTTTTGTTCCAGACAGATCAAGCCGTGGCCCTCAGAGATGGCTATTACCATTAGCACCAGTCATCCATTTCATTGCTCGTGGCTCACACAAGAGAAAGACCAATGTCACCAATACCAAGGGGAAAGCATTGACTCCGCCTGTAATTTTGTCTGCAGCAATCTTAATTACTGTCTAAAGCGCTCCAGCCTGGGTCCTCTGAGTCAATGGCAGTGTGGAATTTTCCAGAGTGTGAGCAGATACTTGTGCTCTTTCGCCTCTGGTGCACTGGTACACACACCACGGTCACTTGTTAGAAGCCATTGATCATTAGAGCACCCTCTTCCCCTTCCCCTACTTCCCCTTCTCGACGCCACCAAACTGATTAATCCGTTTAGCACTCGCCTCGATTTTTTATTTGCCAGCACTCATCGAATTAGCCAATTAATCCATATCTTGTGGCGATGAAGTAAACGCTCTACTTGTGGATCAGATCGGGCCATACTCAGGAAGGGTAGGGTGGAGGGATGTAATCATGGCAAAATGAACTGATTATCTCATCAGAACCTTCTGGCTTTTCAGCCTTAGCCTCCCACTCACTCCCTCTCTCTATTTTTCCTTCCTCTCTCGCTTTTTGTTTGCTTTCTCAGGCTCTTTATGGAATCTGATTAAGCAGCAGCAGAGAAACACTTACAGCAGAATAGGCTGATGCATTTCACACATCTACTGGAGCTAAACTTTCATTTTAGGCTAGCAATCACTTTATCCATTTGCCAAACTCCTGTAAATGCGCCGTAAACAGAAAAGTCATCCATTAACCATCCAGCTCTGAGCAGAAAATCATTTTGTCTCTCCTGTACAGACAGGGGTTAAACTGGGATTTTGGAGATGGGTGATTCTGGTGCCAGAGATGAGATATGGCATGAACTTGTTTAATGTAATGAACCTTTTTTAAGTGAATAAACTTAATGGAGATGGAATGTGTGTATTGGATCAAATAAAAACTGGACTGGGGTAACAAAAGATTGTCAAAAAAAAAACAAGTTGTTCTGAATCACTCCAACCCAATCCTTCCATACCCTAATGAAAAGTAATATACATCTAGAACTCATAGAATGAATTCAAATAGGATTGCTGTGACAGTTGTAGATGGTGTGCCATTTTTAGGAAAAAGAGAAGAGGTTACCATACCACACTGGAGCCTTGTTTAGTCCAGGCCAGAGTGAGGGGAGGGTTGCCTGTCCATGAGCAAGTGAAAGCAGCATCCATCCCTATGTCCACTCTCTGGGGTTTCGGTTCTGTCAGCAACCTGGGACCAACTAAAAATAAAAGACATGAATTCCCATTGTGTTTTAGTACATTTCAATGGAGTATGTTTTTGCAAGCACAAAACAAAAATGAAGCCCATTACAATGTTCTCATCCCCTATTAAGAATACAAGTAGGAAATGACGGTAATTCCAAGGAATGAATGTGGGAGGTACGTATGGCTCTATATTTTCGAAGGAAAAGATGTGACCGTGTATTGTTTACTTCTTACTTGTATATGAAAATTTTTCATGCAGTGCCACGTTTACATTATTTAAGAGACTGATTATACCTAAACACCGCTGTTAGACTGTACTGAATGAAAATGTATCTTATTTAACAGACACTCCACATCTAAATCTGAATGGAGACCAAAATAAATGGCCACAACTAAAAAATGGTGAGTTACAAACTGATGTCATTTATCAAGCACTTTCTATTCAATGTTACTTATAGTACAACAAACATCTCTAAAGGATATCCTCTAGATTTTAAGGACTTTTTTCATTTCCTTCCTTGAAATTTAGGATAAAGGAGAGACATACAGATTGAACATCTCCAATTTTGCTTTAACCAATTTTATATGTTATTACGGAGGTGGATGACAGAAAAGTACTTACATTGTACATCCACCAAGGTGCTGACATTAGTACTTCCTACTGAGTTGGACACCTCACAGGACACTGGGTCTGTGAAGTAAGAGTGGTCTACGGTCACCTCCAGGCTGTCACCATTGGCCTCCGAGATAGGAACCCCACCCTTGGACCATCTGTTTGCAACATGAACATGAAAATGCATTCATTTATTTGATTCACTGGTACATTCTTTGTGATGTTTCACCCTTTACAATAACAACTATTATTAACACCAAACACTGAAGCAACTGTGCACAAAGCATTTGATCTGTAATTTATATCCAATTTGGGATTTACTCTCAAACCTAAATCTGATGGAGTGGATAATCTGGGATTATGCATTGAGTCTGTTGTGATATTAGATGTGCTTACCTGTAACCTGTGATCTCAGGGTTGGCAGAGGCAGAGCAGATGAACAACACTTTTGCTCCCTCCATCACCGTCTGAGGCTGAACAGAGAGAGTCACAGACGGAGGATCTGGAAGGAAACATGCAGGATTAGATTCACTGCAGCAATAGAGGCTTTACAAATCCTTCCCAATGACTTCACTGCCAAGCTCCAGGTGTGTAAATGTAAGTCACAATCCTTTTTGAAAATCCATTCCCCTGTCCAATTACACGTCTTTTTTACCGTAAAAAAACTTGCATATAAATAGACAATTGTACAGTGCCATGCAAATATATTTAAACCAAGTCTCACATTTACTGAATTACTAATCTTACACTGAAAAACCGCTCTCTGTGGTATTTTTAATGTGACAAAATGAATGTTTTTTTTTTTTCTAATGAGCCATACTTTTTATTTTAGGAAATAAAATTTTTAATACATTAAAATACAAAGCACTTGTCATTTTCAAGTATTTGGAATACAGAAAAAAAAACAAACAATTGGCCTTTACCTGCATAAATGAAATAAGCACCGCAAAATCTGCATCACAGAGAAAAATAAATACATAAAAACTACTCACGCTGAACACTGATGGTAACCGAAGTTTGGTGGCCTGCAGGGGCGGCTGGGTTTAGGACCCTGCAGGTGTAGGTACGTCCAGAATCGCTGTCCTCAGGCACCATGTGTAGCATGCTAACCGCTGTTTCTCTCTTTCCATCCTCCATCAAAGTCTGAAAAGACAGTGATATGGTGTGAAACTAGTTAAAAAACTGAGACAGTATCAGTGCTGGTGGAACAAATTGCTGTAGTTCTCTGAAAATAGAATGCCTCAATGAAATGTTCTGAAAATAATGTCAAAGGCGGCTCTTAACAAAACTATCCATAATTGTTACGTGTGACACCCTTTGGATTCAAATAAGACGAGACATTTGACAGACAGAATGGCTAGTGAAATGTTATTTCGCCCTAATGGTCTGTGTACTTCAGATACAAAACACACAGCTATTTCTCTCATCTTGTTATCACTGTTAAAATCACACAGACATGATAATCCTAATCTAATTGTCCTATATTTCCTGATGCAAGTCCTAATTTAATAAGGAATTCCCATATGCCCATAATCCCATTTGAGCTCAACTCTGTGCCAGCACCATAGGCTGAGCACTGCAGAGAATTAAAGCCGCCATCAGTTTAGTGAGGCAGGTGAGCATCTGTGTTTTAAGATGCTGCCGGGACCGTTCTGCCATTAGCACCTTTTCCCAAAGATCTGTCTATCAGCTCTGCCAGCTGCACGTCATCCTCGAAATCTATTTATTGTGCATGAGAAATCAATATGCCTAAGTGGGGAGAGGTGAATTGCTGCCTGCTGAATCTACAGGACAGCTTTAAAGGGTTAGTTCATCCAAAAATGAAAATTAGGCTGTTTTTTACTCACCCCCGATGCATCCTAGGTGTATATGACTTTCTTCTTTCAGACGAATCCAGTCGGAGTTATATAAAAAATTGTCTTTGATCTTTCAAGCTCTATCGTTGTACTCAGCGGGTGTTGCAGTGCTTCGGTTCAAAAGACGTGAAATAAAAAGCACCTTTCCATAAAAAAAGTGTCTCACACGGCTCCGGGGGGTGAACAAAGGCCTCCTGTAGCGAATCGATGCGTTTTTGTAAGAAAAATATCCATATTCAAAACGTAATAATCACTTGAATCTAGCTTGCGCTCACTGTTGTAAACGGAAGCAGCTCCGGGGGAATGACGTATGAAGTCAGCTTTGCGCATGCTCCGCTCAGAAGTGACTCACGCGGAGAGATCGAAACAAAACAACGGTCACTAATTAGAAGTACAAAACGAGGATTTGTAAAGAAGAATGTCGGAGGATTTCGATATAAGCCAAGAGGAGACTTGTTTTCCTTTGCTAAAGTAAGGAAACTTTGCTTCTTTTGATCCTGTAAACAAATGTTGGTTTTCACGAGACTCACCGGCGCATGCGCAAAGCTGACCTCATACGTCATTCCCCCGGAGCTGCTTCCGTTTACAACAGTGAGCGCAAGCTAGATTCAAGTGATTATTACGTTTTGAATATGGATATTTTTCTTACAAAAATGCATCGATTCGCTACAGGAGGCCTTTGTTCACCCCCCGGAGCCGTGTGAGACACTTTTTTTATGGAAAGGTGCTTTTTATTTCACGTCTTTTGAACCGAAGCACTGCAACACCCGCTGAGTACAACGATAGAGCTTGAAAGATCAAAGACAATTTTTAATATAACTCCGATTGGATTCGTCTGAAAGAAGAAAGTCATATACACCTAGGATGCATCGGGGGTGAGTAAAAAACAGCCTAATTTTCATTTTCGGGTGAACTAACCCTTTAATGGAGGATCAGGCACAGTTTTAGGTTTGAGACGATTGGAGGGGGGAAAGGCACACAGTGCTGTACTGGGGCAGGAGCATTATGGGAAGACAGTTCCCTGGAGAGCATGGGGGCGAATCAATGGCAGGTCACACGCCTAGCCTCTGACGCGGTGAAAGCATTTTTACACTAGATCGAGTGTTGACGCTGCCTGTCATCAGTCTTCCACTCACTGTCCTTTTCTTATTGCTCATCTGCTCTCTCCCACCAACTTGCCCCCCTCTGCCGTTTTCACATTCCTTCACTTTGTTCTTTGTGTCTTCATGAGGCTTTCCATCTATTTTTTTTTCTCCATCTCAAATCAAAATGGCTTTGAGTTTTCCACCTCACTCTTACACAATCTTCTCCTGTGTCCATTTTTCCCTAATCTACTTTCCGGGTTCCATCTGTCTTTCTTTCTCTCTCACTTTCCTCCTCTTCCCTCGATTCACTGCTGGCTCTTGCCCCCTTAAACGTGTCGTTTAGTGTCATTTAGCGTGGTCAGAGAGCATGACAAATGTGACACTTTCGCAGTTGCAGCCGGTTTACGCTCCACTGCACTTCCCATTGTGTTTCGGCATTGTTGTGGCTGATTTCCCCTCTCCTCTTCCACCCTATCCCTTTCTCTCTCTCTTTTTTCTCTCTCACTCCCTCTCTCCCTCCTTTGCTCTTTCTCTCTCAGTGGAAACTGTATCAAACGCTTATGCCTGTCTGAGCTTTGACATGCTCCAGTTATGCTCAAGTATTAGAGCAACAGCAAGAGTGAGAGAAAATAGAGGCACATAAGGAGGCAGCTTGCTGTAGGTTGATGAGGATGAGACGTACAGAGATTTAATTCAAGAGAGTTTTCGCAACTTTGAGTGTGCACTGTGTGATGGAACTAATGTGAAGGATAGGTAAGGGGCAAGACAGAGATCCTAAATTGTAATCAGCCATAGTGACTCTCATGCCTGCCATAAAGCCTGATGTGTCCACATTCTTACCTTTGTGTAGATGGCATCGTGCATTATCTCTCCATCTCGGTACCAGGTAATCTCTGCGGCAGGTTTGGCCCCAGATGCCCGGCATGTCAGGTTATGAGGAGTATGAGCTTTCAGGCGGACCACTGGTCCTCCCTCCACTACGGGATCTGAAGGTGGCACTGAAAAAATAAATTGTTTTTTTTTTTTACTAAAAAAAACAAGTGTCCTAATGAGCAATAGACTATTGAGTATTGTGACAACTTATATGAGAGTATATTTGCCTAGTCCTGGCATAAATTACATGTACTGTACATGTAACTCATATATAAAGCCATACCCTAACCCCTTCCTGACTGCAGTGTGGAATAATTTAATTCTGCCAGTTTTACCTATACCGAACAAGCTGGTAAATGGACAGAGAGATTGACTCACTCTAAAAAAGAGGTTAAGATAGTACTTATGCCCTTTTAACATGGCTGAGATTTGCCATTATAAGTCTATTTACAGGCACTCCGCCTCAGGCCCGTTTCATCTGAATTACTGATTTGTTCATTTGTTTGCATGCCTGTGTGCAAGCCTTGGGCAAATAGTGTCTACCACTTTTGATGTAGGTGTCCGTTTCGCAGTACGCATAGAAACGTGCAAAAAAAAAAATTCTGTGGTACTTCCGTCTGTCCTGTTCCTTTTCTCCGAACCAATTTCTGTTTTTGTATCAGAATTGTCAGAGGTCTTTTCTCTGGTATTGCCCAGGCGCTAATGGAATCCGTGTGCGAGGTGATTCTAATTTCCATGTGGAGTCCCTCGACTGCACTCCTGCCGTTGACTTCTTTGACTCTGTTGGATTGCTTTGGTCTCATCCGGCT
>NW_015543988.1:332968-335509 GCF_001515605.1 Sinocyclocheilus anshuiensis | reverse complement strand
CCTACCCCCGCCCCCTGTCGCTAAATGCCTGAGAATATGTAGATCAATCACTTTGCGTTAATGTAAAAGCAGCCTTGCGGTTGATGAATTCCGTGAGTCACTGTAGAATGTGCTAACTGTGCAGACTTTGACTTTTAACCATTCACGCAAGTCATTTGTGACTGCTGCAATCACATTTCCTGGGCCCTTCACCGTGTTAAGTGTCAGTAGGCTATAGAGAGGGAGAGGGAAAGAAACAGTGAGGTGGGGGTTGGATATTTTCCTCAGTGTTTCTGTCGACTCGGTTTTGCTCGGTTTGAAAAAATGAGTTCTGTTGGGGCGTGATTTAAAATTGCGAATAAATAATGAAGGCTTGACTTATGATTGCATGAGGGTGGGATCTCCGAAGTGTTTTATGTGGAGCAGAGAAATTTGCAGTGTTACACATTTGAGGCACTAGTTTAAATACTGTTAATGAAATTGGGGACTATGAGGAATGCTCTATTCCCCCCGCTTTTAATCAGTTGCAGGAGAGTTATATCGCAGTGGTTTCTTCTCGCTTTCAATCACACTCACTCACTTATATCACACACACTCAGACACACAGACACACACACACACACATAGTTCTTACCCAGCACCGTCAGTTTGGCTCTGTGTGATCGCAACCCAGCCTGTGTGGCTTGACACTCGTAGACTGCATCATCGCCTAGCTCAGCTGAATCGATCACCAAGCTGTGCTCTCCTGATAGCAGGTCTCCCATCAGAGAGTAACGTACCCAACCTGATCCACACAAAATTAACTGTTAAGAGATATACACATACATATTGCCATCACAGATAGGGCTAGTTTTGAGACCCTAATATGCACATTAAAATCTTTGAGTCACTTGGTCAGCGGCAACATGTGAGGTGCCTTGCTCATGCAGGCAACCAAAAGAGACTATCTTAACTGTCAAGGTTGTTACCTTCAAAGCTGCTGGGGAAATCATTTTAAATGTCAATGCGTGACATGAGCGGTGATTGATTCTCCACCTCAACCTGAGCAGACGGCTGAGATGATTACACAAATTAAATGCTAGTTTGCATTAGCTGCGGTGTTTGTTTGTTTGCCTTCCCTTTTCTTCACTCAATAGAGCCGAAGAAGTGAAGCAGTGACATTACTCAAACACACATCCGCTGCAGAGAAGGGATGCTGCCCTTTACCTGCCAATCTATGATTGGTTTTATCTCCCAGCTGTTAATTGGAAAGAAAAAGATGAAGATAAGAGAAGACTAAGCCTTGGTAAATGGACTTCAATAAGCATTGTGTATCTCCTGGGGGAACAGCATCATTTCTGCCTTGCTACTTGCTCTAAATTGGGTTGACATATAGGAAAGTGGGTTTCTAGCTAATTACAAACCAGCGCACCATTTAGAAGCACCTTGAAAATTAATTATGTTGACTTCATTTTTTCCCCTTTCAACTTAATTTTTGAAAATGACTCAATGTTGAAAAGCACTGTTGAATGGAATGACTCTTGACAATTTTCTCAGATAATTTTCCTTGTTTGTTTGGCTTTTGTACAATTCTTACCTGGTAGGTCTCGTTCACCGCCTAGTGCCAAGCCATCTTTGGTCCACTGCACCATACCCCGGTATCCCACAATCACACAGGGCAAGGTTACTGATTGGCCAGCAACCACTACTTGGTCCTGGGGCTGCTGAGAAAAGTAGGCTGCTTGAGACACTGTAGGAGGAAAACACACACACACACACACAAAACATTAATACTTTGGTTGTTGTTTGATATTGTGATTCAAATATGTGTAATAAGCACAGTGGATCTATCTAGTGGATCACAGACTGTGCACATACAGACTATACACGCACACACATAGGTCTGTATGTGCATGGTCTGTGTGGACACCACCGATGAAATTTACATCAAACACTGTAAAACTGAAGCATCCTTAAGTTCTTAAGACTTCATAACATTGTTCAAATGCAGTGATAGGCTTCAGTCTACCATGTCCTGCTTTCAACAAATTGGTTAAAAAAAGGCATGCCCATTGCATTTATTCTGTTTGTGTTAATTAGTTTTTCTTTAAATGTTTTAATGTAGAAGTGCCACCTTTCTTTGTATCAGTCTGGCTGTCTGAAATGGACCAGTACCTAGTTGGATCACCATGGTAAACTGCAGCAAGACTCTTCCTCCTAATGCTGAAGCCTATCTGTGATTTTGCTCTAACCAGTCCAGCTTTCAGGTCAGTGATTTTGTACAGGGAGTGAGATGGGAAAAGCACAGAACACATTAGTGCGATAGTATATTAGTGCTGAATCAGCAAGAGCCATTCCAGCTCACATTCACCATCTCTCTGCAGCTGGTAATACTCTTCCAGATACACAATGAAACACAATTTTCCTTGCAATACCCATGCACTGGGCTCTAGGAACATATTACCTTTTTACACTGATCTAAAATCACTTTTGCCTACCCAACACACTCTTTTAAGTGAATTTTCACAACTGGCCACATGCTGTGCTAGTTTTTTTTTTTTTTTTTTACCCAAGCCCAGAAAG
>NW_015543988.1:316027-332813 GCF_001515605.1 Sinocyclocheilus anshuiensis | reverse complement strand
TGTGCTTTGTTTTTTTTTTTTTTTTTTAGCCAAGACCAGCAAGTGGTATTTTGCTAACTGATAGATGCAGAAAAGGCTTGTTGCATCATCTTCTGGTTGGCAGGAAAAAAACCACAGTACATAACACGTTTTACAACAGTTTGGTTTTCTGCACTTGGCAAGGGGTCTAGGCGTCAGCTGGTCATGATTTATTTAACTCTTTCCTATGCCCATATGGCAACCTGCATAGAATGACATGGAAAGCAATGTCCCGTTGAGCCAGAGAATCTGTTACCACTTCCCAGGGTGGGGGAAGAGGTATTTTTCAGTAAAATTGCATGTTAAACAATCAAAGGAGCTTTCAGCGTCCCATGAGAACCATCCGTCGCGGGCTGAGAAAGGCACCTGCTGCCTTACTGCCTTCCCTCTATTTTGGCTTTGCTGCCATCTTTCTTTCTCCTTTTTAAACACTCTCTGCTCTTTCTTTTCTGTGTTATTTGCATAGAGGCTCTCTGTTTTACTGGAAAATCGCAATAAATGCACCCAGATTAAACAACAAACAGCCTTCTCTCGCTCACTATCCCAATCACTTTTATGCACACACATTGCCTTCTTACACACATTTCTGTGTTTCTCCATTGCAAGAGCCTTATGATTGGATCAGGTGCATCATGAGCCCTCTTGAAAGTAGAAAGATGGCAACCATCCAAAAGTAACTAATCCATTCACATGAGATTTCAGAGAAAGTGAGGGGGAAAAGAAAGGTTTTAGAAGGGGAGGGCTGTTACTGGTTCTTCAAAAAGAAATGGACCGTCCCCCCATTTTTTCTGCCTTTCCTCCTCTTTCTTTGCCCTTTTATTTCTATGTGGTTAAATAGGAGAATAGGGTGCCAGTGGTGGATAAGCACACTATTGTCCTATTGTCCCTTGGTTTTAATAGGCCTCTTCATTTCCAATCAATCCTGCTAAATGCAAGTTTAATAGCTTTTCAATAGCGGCTTTCCCCCCCTGAGGGAGCCTAGGATTTTCTTTCTCTTCCATCCTCTCTCACTCTCTGTTGTTCTCACTCACACTCTCTCGCTCTCTCTCTCTCTCTCTTCATCATTCTCACTGCATTTCTTTGAGCTGAAAAGGGGCTTCCGAGCTTGGCTGACAGAGTTTGGTCGAGACTCAATTATCCACTCCATCAAGGGGTGCAGCAAAGACCATCCACCCCCCTAACCTCCTACACAACCCCACACCGGTGTTCTCTCTCAGAAACATAAGCTCTTTCCCTCCGAGGCAAAGGCCAATGAAGATTTCAGGTCTTTTCAGACTTGCTCTTTTCTCACACTTGTGCTGACAGTCCTCTTTTCTTCTATTGAGGATGGACACAGCCAGACAGAAGAAGAAATACAGAGTAGAGGAAGACACTGCAATAAAATGGAAGTACCAACTTTCTAATGGGCAGGTAACCTGGTATGTTAAAACACAACTGACAAATAGCCATTTTAAAATGTAAATGAAAATAGAAAAAAAACACAAATCAAGCCTAATTTTGACACCTACTATTTACTATAACCCTCAGATCACCCTGCATGAGAAGGATACCAATGCTCAGAAATAGTTGTCTCTCTTCCAAAGAGTTACCTAGTTTAGTTTTTTCCCTACTTCATTATTCAAATGTTACTTTAGTATTAAACATTTTTCTTTGTTTCTTTGTATTATTTTCATGCTATCATATGTATTGTCTGTTATTGTGAAAAAAGTAGACAAATTCAAAATGATCAGAATCAAAGTAGCAATTACCTGTTTATTTTTGGAAAGACTTATCGAAGCCCTCCATGACTATGTTTTTCCTTTTCAAAAAAGGACATGAGATCAAAAATAGCTAAATATGACTCTTCTGTCAAAAACAAAACTCTTTTTGACAATATTATTAGCGGCGGTATTTCTAAATCAAACCTTTAACTGTATGTTTATATAGAATCATTCTTTTTTTGTACAGTCCTGCCATCCCTGGAGCTGCACTTTTATGAGATATTGAGTCTCTTTACAGATACTGTAATTGTGTTGTGCTTCTGGGATTCTCCATTTTTGCATCAGGTACTGGATGAACATCGATTGCAATTAGAGGATCTTGCCCCAGCATCTAAATGTTTACGAGCTGTGGTAATTCATCAGGATGAGCCGATATTTAAGGGCTTTTGTACATTCAATAGTTCCTCTTTAGACCCCTCACTGAGTTGTGCCTCTGTGCATGTCTTTAATCACTCTCTCTCACACACACACAAGACATTCACAGTTTGCATTCGGGCCCATTTATAAGTAATGCATCCATATCAATGCACGCACCAGGCCGTATGAGCAAAACCAAAAGCATCTTTATTAACCTTGCAATGCATGTAGACATTCACAAACACAAGTCCACATATACAGCAAAACGAGTTCACACCACGGGAGTGATTCAACTCTCTCCAAATCTTGCTCCAAGAGAAGCTCAACAAAATATCACGTCTGGTTAATGAGTCATTTCAAATTGGAATAATTCCTCCTTGCTGAATTAGCCAATTCTTTAACGGCATGTTAGCGGCTTAATTACATGAGTTCGTTCCTGACAGAGAAGAGAGGGATGAAAGAAGAAAAAATTAGACTAATAAAAAGGAGGAGGTGTTGAGACGAAGAGGAGCAATGGTGGAAGAGAATTTGATTTTTTTTTTTAAGGTAGACCCTTTTGAGGTTTTCTAAGCCGTTCCTGCTTAGAGTGCCCTCAAGGAAAGAGCAAATACTGATTTAACATTAACAAAAGTTAAACGGTAAAAGAAAATTAATACAAAATATAAAAAAGGATAATAAATATTGTACTTACATAATGAGCATGCCAGACAAAAGGCTTGGTAGTAACATGGCTGTCTGGCTCATGCAATGTCCTTACAAGGTACCATAACAAATAAAGAGGTGCGTGGGATAAGACGGAGAAAGCCGTCTCTAAAACCTACGTTGTGATTTGCTCCACAGTGTGTGGCATCTGCTTGTGCCTGTGTGTTTATGCGTTCCCCCTTCCCCTAGTAACAAGGTCACAACACACTTGGCCTGATACACTTTAATCCGGATTTTTTCAAAATTGAATTATCATTTCACGGCACTGGATGGAAGCAGAGAGGAGTGTGTGTTCATGTGGTGGCGTAAATAGGACAGGCGTGCTGTGGGGATTGCGGCTCACATTTAGTTGTTACTTTGACACAGTGACTTTGTCTTTCTTTGTCACACGTTAAGGGCAGCTGCAGCTGCGCCTGACATGAGCATGACATATTAAAGAGCTTTGCTTTTTCTCTCACTCTCCCCTACTTTCTCCAGACTGTTTTTAGAGCCTAGGATGCATCTGAGGAGAAGAGCCATGCACTCTGCCTCACTGGGACGAACAGATGTTAGCAATGATCCCTCTCTGGTCTACCCTCACTAGAGACAGCAGGGAGTCTTAATGGTATTAGTAAATGTGTATGTTTGTGTGTGTGGCACTTGGTTTCGCCCCTGGCACATTCAAATAAGAATATCCCATGTCAAGCCATATTTAGCCCTCCTTCAACCTCTTCACTGTTTGTTCTGACAACTCTGATTATAAACAGTGAAGATGTTGCAGGAGGGTAATACAGCTCACATGGATTCATGATCATGCTAAAATCTATGTAGAGAGATAGATAGACAATGCTTTGCATAGACCAATAAGTCAACACATTTTGCAGTTTTGTTCATCATTTCATTGTTTGATCGGTTCAGCAAATGCAGGCGACTCACATTTGAATGCAGATAAAGTTATATCTCAATCAAATTCATTCCACCATTGCCTGTCCTGTAAATAATAGAAAAGCCAAAATCACTGAATTGTTCAATTCACCCTTTTCGTAGCCTGCTCTTCTATTAAGTTCAAACAGCACCTTGAGCATTGTGCTCAAGACTCGACTAGAGAAGAGATAGGCATACAAGAAAAAGAAGGGTAAAGGGGTGGATGAGTGCAGTGGAAAAAAGAGAAAACTAGTGTGAAAAGTAACTTGCTGGAAATAAACAGGGCTGGCTAAAAGCGATCCATTGTGCCTGCTTCAGATAAGGCCACTAAACCCGAGCTGGAAAGAGCTGAGCTCCATTCTGCGCCATGGAATTATCCTTTTGTTTGGTGTGGGTAGACTCTATTGTTTCATTCTCATTGTTGTGTGTGTGTGTGTGTGTGTGTGTGTGTGTGTGTGTGTGTGTGTGTGTGTGTGTGTGAAATAGTTTAAGCACATGTGAATATGTGTTATACCAAAGTCCTTGTAACATTATCTAGGCTGCATCTGAAAAGCCTCCCTTGTAAACATAGCTGTCTCCTCTACCTATGTCCAAACAAACTGAACTGAGGGCCACTTGTATTTGCTTCTGCAGTTTCAGAACCTGCCACATTTCATTCCTTTCTTCTCTTCCTCGTTCTTGCTTTTCCCGTTCGCCTGGTCTCATCTTCTGCGCCTTATCTCCTGCCTCACATTCCAGTCGCATCTTTCTCCCCCTTTCTTTCTCACTTTCAGTGTTGTTTTGTGTCTAAATTGCAGCCTAACAGCTTTTTAAGAGCTGTTTGCAGGGGTTTAATCCTCCTAGCCTCTTATTCAGTCTGCAGTCTATTGTAAGCATCCTGGCACCGTGCTAGACCCTTTTCAAATGACCATACAGCTCATCCATCCATCACACCTTCTTCCCCTGTCCTTCCCTCTCTTCTTCTAGCCCCTCCAATCCCTTTAGCATACCCCCACTTTTTATTTTCCCTACATCCCTCTCTCTTTTCTCCTGTCAACCAAGCCTGATCCCCGGCATCAGTGCCTGAGCAGGGCCCTTTTCACAGTTACATAAGGTGTGACAAATTGTTGATTTGCCTTCTTCATGCCTGTTTCTGCTCCTCTCTCCGCATTCCAGACACCCTGTCCCTCTCACGCACCCTCCCTATCCCTGTCCTTTCTCTATTTATCAGCATGAAAATTGCAGGGGTTCAAGTCAGCCTGTCGACAGAAAGAGTGAAATGGGGATGATGGGGGGTCCGCAGCGGTAAGAAAAAACGGAGAATAGGACATAAGAGATTCCAACAGGGGTGGAGATGGGAAGAACAGGCTTCTGACAGACAGGGCTCAAAAATGCCTATGCTTTTGAGAGGAAATGAAGGAAATCTATAATCAAGCATCTCACCCTGCAGTTATTTCTCACTGTCTTATTCTCTTGTTAGTGGTGTTTGCTAAGGCAAGCATTGCTATTATAGTTTCTCATAGTTAGGGTTAGGGATTTGAACAAACCACTAACATTAGGTATTAAGCTGATGATGGACATAATGATTTCTATTTACATTTGTTCATTTTGCAGATGGTTTTATTCAAAGCGATGTGCAACCCTCAAATCTTGTGCCTTGTTGAAGAGTGTTGTGCTATTGCTTTTCTAAGTGATCACACTTGGCAAGTGATAAGCCATCTAGATACCTGGGTCAAAATAAGTAATCACCTAGAAGCCATCCAGACCAACCACCCAAAATACCCTAGCAACCACCAAGAACACATTAGCAACCATGTAACTTCCTAGCATTATGGCAGCAAGATTTGCAAAGGAAAGCATTTTTAATCTTGGCCTGACAACAGAGGGTAGTAATGACCACATCATCAGATCGCGTCAACCGCGCCAGGTCAGATAAGAAGGGCGACCGATAAATCCTGAAATGAGAATGGTACTGAAATATGCATCTATGTATGTGTGTGTGACACTTAGGTCCTCTGCTTGCAGCAGAGGCTGTGTCTGTCACGCACTCCTCTCTGCTGTGCCGCGTCTCTGGTGAGCGTCAGAACTTTTCCAAGTGTCATTATTCCAGCGTTCCCATTCTCACTCTCCCACTTCAGAGTCTAAGAACTCCTCTACTCGCAGACGGAAAGCTCTCCGCTAGGAACACAAAGAGGCTGGGTAGAAAAAAAAACTAGAGAGGGAAGGAAGAGGGGGAGGAAGAGATTGTCTCTACACATCAGCCAACTGTCTTGACAAGATGTTGATTGAGCCAGTCTTGTCATTTCATTCCTGCAGGTCTCCTGGTATTTTCTGGAGATGGTTATTGCTGTTGCTCTCCCTTCTCTCACTCTACTTTATCTACTGTCTGTGCCGCCGTTCTCTAATTCTCTCTTTCCTACAGCATGCACCAATCTCTCTTTATCTCTCTCTTGCTTGCTCTCTGTTGCTTAGTGTACAGTATGATCTAAGATCTAGTATGCTTTTAAATCATTAGCGTTGTGCGCTCTTTCCATAAATATCTGGGTTACTGTATGCACCTACACCTTCACAATGATGGAAACATCTACAATCGGTCCGACTCTGATGGGCCTCATTCACTGAGAGGAAAAATAAATAAAGACAAATGAATAAATAAACAACGCTTTTATATGCACTCTCGTTTCAATCCTTTGGCTGTGAAGTCAAGCCAACAACAGGTAAACAACAAAGAAAAAGCAACACTGTAAATATGGCAAGATGATTAAAAATCCATAAAGTCAATGAAAAGATCACTGTACAGTATGATCTAAGATCTAGTATGCTTTTAAATCATTAGCGTTGTGCGCTCTTTCCATAAATATCTGGGTTACTGTATGCACCTACACCTTCACAATGATGGAAACATCTACAATCGGTCCGACTCTGATGGGCCTCATTCACTGAGAGGAAAAATAAATAAAGACAAATGAATAAATAAACAACGCTTTTATATGCACTCTCGTTTCAATCCTTTGGCTGTGAAGTCAAGCCAACAACAGGTAAACAACAAAGAAAAAGCAACACTGTAAATATGGCAAGATGATTAAAAATCCAAAAAGTCAATGAAAAGATCACATTTAAACGTGCCCCCCCCCCCCATATTCACATTTGTTGATCTCTCTGCCCTGCACTCACTATCAAAAAGCAAATGAAATGAAAACAATGAAAGCTAGCACTTATACTGAGCTATTGGGATGCTAGGCTCAATGCCCTGGGGTGTCAATTAATTTAGTCTGGGGATTTGTGGCCTACACTTCCTAATTGAGCCCAGTGGAGGCCCCTGTGGCTCTCTGTGATAGGAGGAAGTGTGTTTCATAATTAATACGGTTTTTATTATACCGTATATATTGTATTTATTATTGTATTTATTATTTGTTTTTTTTTTAATGAGGAAAATTGAAATTTATGCATCTCATTAGAGCAAAGAGGGCCATGCACTTTATTGGTCTAAATGCAGAGAAGAAAGGGAAAATAGCTGTAGTTAATACCTCAGTTGTTAGTGGCATATTGAAGTCTGTGCGCACATGGTAGTATGTGTGTTGGAAAATAAAGAGAGATGGGTTCCATGAATACCTTGTTAGGATTGTTCAATGTGTGTGCTTTTTTACTACTTGGAGGTTAATGTGGCGCTGGCAATTCTATTGAAGCTTTCTCTAATTTTATGTTTTTTTCCTTTCTCCTCAAAAGAGAGACTGGCCATGGTTGAGTGTTGTTCTTGAAGGCCACCAGTTTGTTTGATGTACAAGAGATTTAATTTCTGTTCTATTACAATTTCCCTTTAGCTTCATTCTGCCTGTTTTGCTTTTTTACTTTCGACACCTATATGGTGGTGACTTCTATCCGCATCACGTAACAGTATACAATTAAACAAACAGCTCCTTCATCTCTCTAGAGAGGGTGGCATCGGCTGAAACAATGAGCCGCCTCTTTGCCGGTGAAAGGGCTGACCCACGCTCACGGATGGCCTTCAAAACCACCGTGATTAATCGATGTCTGTGGTTTTCTCAGTCACCACAGTTTGCATTTCCTTCCTCTATCAAGTTAAGGTGGTAGGGGGTTGGGTAGTTTAATTAAAGACCGAACTTTCTTGTTCATCAGATTAGCCTGGACTCAAAGTGTTCTTTTAACATGACTGATGACTAAAACCCTCCAGAACACAAAAAAAACGGGTGGTGAAAGAAGAAAAAAAGGATTTTAAAAAATCTTACCTGCCGACCTCAATATATCTTGGCTTGCTTAGCGCAAACGGAAAGAGGGAGGAAGAGGAGAAAAAAAGTAATTTCCTGAAACTCCATTTCTTTGGTGGTGATTAGCAAAGAAGCGTAATTAGGCTGAAATGTGAAGTCAGGATTTTTAATTTTTTTGTCTTTACGGATTGAACCACTTCCTCTGGAAAAATCTGGCCCTGATTAATGAATGAATGATTAATGAGAGAACTAATAAATCAATTAATTATTAAGCAAGCACTCTGAACAAGAGAAAAGGGAGGATGAGGAGATAAGGATGAGGGAGAGATTGTGAACGAAGTGTTGTTATGGAAGCCACACACAAATTGTCTGAAAAACCTTTAGCTGAGCATAACTGTGTAATCCAGACAACAAGTGTTAGTTTTAGCCAAAAATGTGACATACATTCATTTTCACTGATTGGTGCTAACGTGTTACAACAAGACAACAAGTCGTAACCTTGAAGCGCAGAGGTGGCAAATCTTCCTTCCCCACTTCATCCCTCCTTCCAACTTCCTACACCCTCCCCACTTAACTAGGACAATCTATCAATCTTTGATAATACTTGGCGTGGGCTGTGGCTGCGAGACCAGCAACGGGAGAGTAGAGGCAGCACAGCATGGCGTGATGTATGAAATGTGGGCCGTGCCAGTAACAATGATATACTGTAGCGTTTTCCAGTCAAGTTTGACCTTTTTCCTCCGCTGGTATTAATCGCTGCAGCACCAGAATACATGCCTGATCTATTTCTCCCCCAGGAACCCTGTGCACTTTACAGTGCCGTTCTGGCCTCTCCATGTCTTTGCTAAGCTTTCTTTGTCTCTCTCCCTTCTTTCTTTCGCTAAGACTACTTCCCCATCGGAGCGCACCTTCACACAGGATGTGCCACCTGACTGTTATTTTATGATTGGATAGGTCTGTTGTGGCCTTTTTAAAAAATGCCATGTGCCCCTGTAAACCTTCCAACTCCCCAGTGCACAAGACCCAGCTTAAACATAAGAGAACTTGCTTTGTGATAGCCACAGATATAGATCTCTATGCTTTGGCTGTGGCATTATTAGCTGAGCATCTGAGCAAGAGGAATGGACACAGAGCTTTTGAGGAGAGTCTCCTGGGGGCTTTGGAACCGGGCAACCTACAGAAGAAGTCGGGAAAAAAGAGAAGGAGCCTCAAGCCTGTTTGGCAGTATTGTTCCTAGTTAATGTGATAGAAAATGCCAAGTCCCTCTCATGCTCTCTCTTTCTCCCTCTTTCCCTGTCCTCCTCCTTTTCACTATCTTCTTGTTGACTGGTGCTATGCTGCCAGTGTGGAATTGCAGATTTCCCCGGCCTCAATTGAGTGAAAAGGGCTTTGTCCTTCCATTTGGGGAGGATCATTGACTAGAGTTTGGGACATATGGTCCCTGTGTGCTGGTCCCTGCCTAGCGCTGCTGAAGAATGTAGTGGGAGGGACAGTTGACCTCCCCGCTCTTCTTTAACGCCTAGTGTGCCTAACTCAGCTAGTGGTGTGATGAACTTAAACACTTTGATGTGTGTCTTCCTTTCGTTAGGGATTTTTTCCCCTCCTGTCATCAGCTCTAAAAGTTAACTGACCATGGGAGGAGTGCTGATAGCGGTGGGAGGGGAGGAATTCACGGAAGGACAGATGTGGATTTTTTTCACAAATTCTCCTGCTAATAACAGACCCACATGTGTTGCATCAGCATGGTTGAAGGTAGGTTGAAAAAATGACTTCTTCCTAGCCTTAAGCCTTGTTTACACCTGGTATTAAGATCTGTCTATAGGCAATCCGATCACAAGTGGTCAGCTGAGACACATTGCTGTTTACACCTGGTAATAACTTGCATCTAAAATTCAAAGAAAGAAATAAACAAAAAAAAATGTGGATAGATCATCAGTCAGTTATATTCTTTAAAAGGCAAACCTCTAAATGTTTCTGGATCCTATGTACACTTGTATTTAGCAATTTCCTGTTTCAAATTAATCTCCAAAAATAGATTTTAATACCAGGTAAACTAGGCCTTACATTTTCTCACCCTTCGACATTCACTCTCTATCAATCCTAAAACAACTTGCACAATTTCTTATTTTGCATGCAAACTCCTTATTCTTTTTATGCTTTAACACATACACACACACACACTCTCTGTTTGGCTGGACATTTAAGCAGACAGCAGTAATAGATGGACGCTGTCTGGTCATGGCAGTATCTCTGATGCCCAGGCCCATATTGGAATGTCTCAGCGTGTTTTCCTGTGATAAGGCTTTTAATTAAGTGTCTAACAAGGACGTCTGGGGTATTCTTTTTATGCTTTAACACATACACACACACACACTCTCTGTTTGGCTGGACATTTAAGCAGACAGCAGTAATAGATGGACGCTGTCTGGTCATGGCAGTATCTCTGATGCCCAGGCCCATATTGGAATGTCTCAGTGTGTTTTCCTGTGATAAGGCTTTTAATTAAGTGTCTAACAAGGATGTCTGGGAGTGTCCATCGAAGGGACATGGCCACCTGTGTACAAGCCCATTATCCAGAGAGACAGAGGGAGAGAAAGAGAAGAAAGAGTGTGTGAGAGAGAACGAAAGATAGGCAAGAGCAGAGAACGGCAGAAAGAGATGAACAAAGCCACACACACACACACACACACACATGAATACAGACGTTCCACTCTGTAGGAATCTAATTCCCTGTACGGTCACGACCAGGACACCAACAGTTTCAAATCATGATTTAAGCACCAGACACCACAGCCGGTTTAAAGATTACATAAACAAAGCTTTATTAGCAGGTATGGCTCAGTTTCTGGGCTACTTCAGAGGCTGGTAAGCAAGTGAGGTATGTGCTCTTAATTCATTACTCCTGTTCAACCGACACTGTGTTGATGCCGGAGCCCAGCCTGGAACTATTCTGCTAGTCTCTACCATAGGAAAAAATGGTGCTTAAATCATGCATTTTTAATACCGTTGGGCTGTACAGCTACTCTAATCACTTTATTTTGTGGATAAAATGTATAAATTAAAAATATAAATTATATATATTTTTATTTACAAATATTATGTATTCACTGATTAATATGCTGTTTATTAATTAAGTTAAATTATGTCTAATTGTTACATTCAAATTAATAAAATATAAAATAATAATCTCATTTAATTAATGTTAAATGTTAAATCCATCCTCAATTCATTTCTGAAACTCTTAGAGTTTCACAGTTTCCCCAAGCCCTGGCTCCAGCCTCAGCACCATTTCAGTGGAAAAGTGTACATAAGGTGTCGCTATCGATCATTACAACATCTAGATAATCTTGAGATTGCTTGCCTGCAGCTCGGCAGTGTTCCAATGACGTCTTTACAGGATATGGGTTTGGATCTTAGGAAGTCCAAATCAATCTTTATAGATTCTGGTTTTTGGAGGGGAAAAAATGGACTGTACATTAAGTTTTTCCACCCCATCAGTTATCAGGGAGTGAATAAATGGAGAAAGACAGGAGTGTCTCCCCAACAGAGATGAAGGCAAAGAAATAGGGGGGAAAATCTGATCTGCAAGTGTGAATGAATGCATCCTCCATATAACCTATTATAATTCAAAAGACATAACATTATATTTTGATGAAGTATATTTCTCTCTCTGGCTTTCCTGATGAATAACTTCCCTCTGTTTTGTTTTTGTTTTTTCTTTTGCTGGGCAATCTGTTCCACCTCCTCTTGTCCACTCTCATCCCTCCATCCGGAGAAACCACTCAATCTTCTTTCTTGAGGGAGGCTTCCTTTAAATCTTAATTAAAACCAACTCCAAAAGCCCATCTCCTCCCAGGGGCAAGCTTGAAATCAGCTTAGAACAATCAAGCTTATGGATTAGGTTCCAGGGGAAATGAGGAAAAGGAAAGAGAGAGACACATCACAAAGAATAAAAAGATGAGGGAAAAAGAGTTCCCCCACCCTCTCTTGCTCAGGGTAGCGACTAGAGTCCGGTCTTGACCTATCGACCCCACTTTCTTGCAAGATTAAGCCTCTAGCGATGCTCCTAGAGAAGATAAACAAAGGTTGGGAGCAATGGCCACCAGGTGAGAACCTTATTGGATTTTAATTAAGTGCCAGGAGAGAGTGTTAAAAAGGACTATGGGACGCAGAGGGGCTCTATTGTTAACAATCCCGTTCAGCACGTTTCTCATGCTTCACATTTGACACTTTTTCTTTTTGTGTGATCCTTGCTCTTACTATTCACCTTTTTTTTCAGACAAAAAAAGCTCCTTAGCCAGTTTGCCCACTCGTTCACACTGTGAGAACAACAAACAGTCTTCACTCCCCGCTCCTTAGAGAACTATTCGTCACCCGCCTCGTTTCACCCCGATCCCAGGTTATCGCTCTTGGACTCCCTTTCTCTCTCTCTCTCTCTCTCTCTCTCTCTCTCTTAACAAGGTGAAACAAGAGTCGGTCCCCTGAGGAGGCAGCGCCAGTGATAAGGTTAAAATGGGCCGAAAACAATGGAGGTGATTATTTGATATTGGACAGATTGAATTATCTAGATTGAGAGTGCAAGAGAGGAGGGGATGCTAGTTTGGCTCAGAGAGCCAAAAAGATATTGTGAGGGATAGAGGGAAAGAAAGGAAGAGGGCTGGACAGAATCATTTTTCTCCAGCATTGCCATTTGTGCCAATGAGGACCAGCCTGATATTAATGACCACTCAACTCCCGGCCAATGGAGGGGTTTTTACCTCTTAAAGGTCCCATGGCATGAAAATTTCACTTTATGAGGTTTTTTAACATTAATATGAGTTCCCCTAGCCTGCCTATGGTCCCCCAGTGGCTAGAAATGGCGATAGGTGTAAACCGAGCCCTGGGTATCCTGCTTTGCCTTTGAGAAAATGAAAGCTCAGATGGCCCAATCTGGAATCTTCCCTTTATGTCGTCATACGGGGAAAGGTTACCTCCCCTTTCTCTGCTTTGCCCGCCCAGAGAATTTGGCCCGCCCATGAGAAAATGAGCTACTACCGTGCGAGGCGAGCGCAATATTTTTTTTTTCCTCGAGAGACATCATGGCTTGCAAACGAACGAAGCATGGCAGTTGCCCCGCCTCTCTCCTCGTCATTAGCATTTAAAGCTACAGACACAGAAATGGCACGTCCTAAGGAAAGCTCATTGTGGGACTGGCTCGTAGTGGCTGAAATTCTGCACCAAGGCTGAATTTCGGGAAAGAGACTTCAGATACAGTACTAGGGACCACTTAGGCCTATATAAAAGCATCCAAAAAGCAGCATGTCACGGGACCTTTAAGGTGCAGATTGTGAACGGCACAAAGTTGCCCGTTAATTTGACAGAGAGCAAGTCAGCCAATGGTAGATTTGCGAAGACTGAGAGAACTCTATACAAAAACTGAGAGATTCCTATACATTCATTGGACCTTTTGGCTTCCTCTCTATCAGACCAACAAGGTTCTACAACTACTAATTATACTGCTAATGAACATAGAAAAAGGTTGAGCTTTCTCTCAGTGCCGCTAAAAAAATGTCCAAATACACACAAACACCATGCGCCTGGCCAGAGACAGGCCATCATCACCTCAGTAGGCACCAAAAGAGAGCTGTTAATTGGTGTGAAAACACACACACACTGACTTGTGTTATGGTTATTCGATGAAGCTGGCACTTGTTAACAGGATACACTGAATCACAGGGATAGAGGGAGACAAAAGGGAGAGTTGGAGAGGTTTTTCTAAGAAGAGAGGCCCCACCTTCTACTAATATTTGTAAATTATTTGCTTGGCTCTAAGGAACATGGCTAATGAGTTCGTCCCACTTTAAACTCTGGTGTTTTATAAAAATCAGTGATAGCAACAGATTCAGACTCACAGGAAGCTTCCACCGACAAATAAGTACACTTCACACCTTCACACTGACATGCCCAAAGTACAAACACATTTGTGCAATATAAATTGAATATAAAAAGAAAAACCACCCTTTCTTTTTTCCCTACCGAGTTGAATCACTGGGACAAAAGACTCCGCTTTAACAGAGCCTTTTAAGGTTCTGCCTGACAATTTAAGACTCTTTCACGGCGAGTTTGGACCATAGATTTCTTAGATGTCTGGTAAATGAGTGAAAGCTTGCAGCATAAGGACTGTTACAGGCCTAATCACTAGCACGGATGATCGCTGAACCTCCCTGCGGCTCTGTTGAAAGGGAGTTTGGGTTGGCCTCTCTGCTCTCTTACTGATCAGCCTGCTTAAGTAGCTTGTGATTGAGGGGGTCCATTAGAAGCCTATCCATCACCTCCTCTCAACAAGCTGAGTAAAAAAGGGAAGACATCAGACACACCCCTGCACCAGTTTCTATGCTTACACATGTCCACATTCATCAGAATAGTGTCAAGACTTGTTAACCTTTAAAAAAAATGAATAGTTAAAATTCCACAATCACACTGACCCTTCATTAAACTCTACCCATCTTGGTTACTGCTGCTAACTTGCGCAAACTTTATAGAACATACCATAAGAATAAACAGGAACATTTTGTGGATTTGCAGTAAGATGGGCTCATAAAGTGGCAAAAAAGTTACTTAATTGACCGAATTTAGGAACTATGACATTGCAAAATCATTTTCTTTCTGCCATTTTTCTTTAAAGAAGCTCAAATTACAAAAACCCCTGACAATCAGAATTGAGATAAATACTTCTCACAGTCAGCTTAAAAGAAAACCCACATTTGATCATGGTTACAACTGTTAACATCAGTGTAAGTGAACAGCACACATTTACTGCTGTACTGTAAACTCTTAAGTTACTATTGTATTACAGTGACCTGAATCAATGTGTAAAATTGTGTTTAAAGAAAGACTGTAAATTAGCAACATTAATTTACCTCGAAACAAATAGATGTGTTCTTATTGATGATCTGCATGGTTAAATAGTATATAGACATAATTTACAGTACAGCATGTACTTCTCCAGATTCATAAAAAAATGGAAACAGATCCTTCCTTCCTTGTTATCTTGTGTATCTATAAGTGACCAATCAAGAACACTTCATGATTTTCTGTAATATTGCGTTTAAAATTATCCAAAACATGCATATTATATGTAAACTTACATTCGAAAAAAGCAAAAGCTTTTAAGACAAAAAGGTGTATGGCAACTTAGGTAGGATTGGTCGGTATGTTTTCAAGGCTGGACTTAGCGAAGGGTCAATTAGACGAACTACATTACATGTTCTATATTAATGCAGCCATAAACAACAGACAGTTAAGGGCTAATGAACCATATTATTTGAAAAAGTAAAACGTTTATTCTGATTAATGTAGCTACTAAATTGAACTACTTATTGACCCGTGATATCTTCATAATTTTGCTGTTTCCATTCTTTTTAAAAACAATAAGCACACTTTATTTGGCCATTCTAGTAGTACAAAGCTCAAAAGAAACTGAAAAAAATACTCCTCAGAAAAGCTCCCAAAAATTCCTCTGCCTGTGAAATCCCTTCATATCCAAACAAGCTTTCTCAAAGCTGCAGCTCCACCAAAACTCAATAAAACATTGACTTTGGAAGCGAGATGTCAGTATCATATGACAACCCTTTCACATTTGTGCCCTGTTTTCTAGGGGGATTCATAAATCATCATTAAATCTCCTCGCAGCTCATAGAGAAAGCTGAACTTGTATCTTCAGGCAGGAGAGTATCTCGTTTCGCCTGCTGCTGTAAATGAGAAAAACCTAGAGAAGTGCAGTTCCAAGCAGGAACACCTGCTCTGAGGTGGCCCTGTTTGGGAATGCTTGAAACCTAGCAGCCTGCTGCGTGCAAAGCCAGCCTGGAGCCCAGAGCTGGAAGACCCGCTGTGTTCTCCAATACCAATGCATCTTTTTCTCAGGAAACTGGAGAGGCTGTTTTTGTCACACCCCGGTAACATACACAATCGAGAAGAAAGCAAAAACAAGTGGCTTGAGGTAAAGTACCAAGCAGTTTGCATTAGCGTCAGACCTTTATTCCTGTTTTCTCATTCTATCCTCCACACATGAACCAGCCCACACTTCCTTTCCTTCTTGATGGCTTTTCTTATTTATGTATTTGTCCTATTATGTCCTATATTATATACAAGTAACACAAAATAAGGACGGCAAGGAAATGTGTTCTTCTCTGGAAAAAAAATGATAACAAAACGGGGTACAAATAATGTTCTAGATCACACTGCATAATGGATACCTCGCTAGAAAAGCTGCTTAGCATGATACATTTTAGATAATGTTGGTCTATCAGCACCACTAGCCAAGTGTTGATGGTGAACAGCATGGCTATATATATCACCATCACAGAAACTCATGCTAGCCTAAGCAGATCTTTTCAGCCGAGTAGAGTGAAGTATTGTGGGATTGTAGAGCCTATTCCCTTCTAATCTGCATAATAGGCATATTTATGCATGCAACCGCATAAAAAGTGTCACTTTCTGAGGCAGCTTGGCAAAGTTCTAAAAACCTCAGCTAATGTAAGCATTGGATCACTTTTTTAGACTTCATCTGTCCATACAGACTCATTATTCACTCCAAGAGACATTATGTTTAGCAAGCAACTTCTCGTTCCTTTTGTCTCTCTTTGTTTCTTGTTCTCTTTGTCTTCGATCTCACTCCCTCCCTCTTCTATTTATCTCTGTCCTTATCTGTGACTGACAAGCAACCCACACCAGTGTTTACAGCAAGCCAGAACCAGGGAGAGAATTTCAAAAGTAAACAGACAACATCCTGTGCAACAACGCTGAGGAAGCTTTTTTCAGTGTGTATCGTGTACCTGTCCCTGTGTGTGTGTGTGTGTGTGT
>NW_015543988.1:249776-315832 GCF_001515605.1 Sinocyclocheilus anshuiensis | reverse complement strand
ATATATATATATATATATATATATATATATATATATATACACACACACATATATATATATATTTTATATATATGTGTGTGTGTGTGTGTGTGTGTGTGTGTGTGTGTGTGTGTGTGTGTGATGAACTTCCTCCTCAACTCCGCAGAGAACTGCAGGCTTTGGACGCCTCACCCAGACAATAGTCACAGACCATTAGAGGTTTCTCTGTCTTCTTTGTGCAGGGTTCGGCGTTGTAATCCGTTACAGCCCTCCCACAGCAGTAGAGTGGCTGGAATGCATCAATCAGGAAGGTCCAGGGGCACTGCCTGACATTACCTCATCGTCTGAAAGAGGCTGTGTATCAAATTCAACCCATCAACACTACCCCTTTTCATCCACCCAGCTCTAGCCAACCTGTGCATTCAAAGCTTGTCTGCTTTGTTACGGCTTCATCATTGCCCCCAGGTGTCTCCAAATGCCCTATCCAGTCTCCTGTGTCAGACAGTCACTTTTCATCTGGTATGTCTTTGTTACTCTGTTTCCTACTTTTAAACTGGGAGAACAGATGAAGGGGTTCCTTCACACCAGTACAAGGGTATCCATTACCTTTAGAGCTAAGATACTGGAAGTTAATCTGTTTGACCCCCCCTCTTTTACTCTCTTCCCTTCTGCCTTGGCACACCACTTTGTCAAGCTGAATGTACTCCTAAGCCTTCCGCACCTTGGCTAAATGGTTCTCTCGCTTTCTTTACCGCCATCCTTTCTACCTTCCAAGGCATTTGATGGCCCCTTCTATTTTCCAAAGGCATTGGCTTGTTTCAGATTACTTTGGATCACTCGATAAAATTACCATGTTTGGACACATGAGTGACGGCGGAAAGCTTGTTTGAAATGCCTTGACTGACAACCCTTACTTGATAGCAAATTGGCCAGCTTCTCCCTCAACCTCCCACTGTGGCGTTCAAAGCCATGCCGTAATATCCCAGCAATCAAGAAAAAGAAAGACGGTGAGTAGAGTGAAGGAAAGACATATATGCTTTTCTCAATTTCTTGCCCAGCTGTCTGAGAACTAAACAGAGATGCCTTTCATTCTAATGTGGTGGGGGGAGATTGAGTGAGGTCTTCTCTCCGGTGTGGAGTATTATGGTTAACGGTCGAGCTCACAATCACAATATTTGCGCGCACATTCCACTGGGGTTTCTAGAGAAGAAGAACTGTTTGGTTTAGGGATGTGAGTGTATGTGCGACAGAGAATGAGAAAGAGAGAGACAGACAGACAGACAGACAGAGAGAGAATGAGCTCACAAATAGCTGATAATGAGGGTCTTCCTGTCTGCATGACAGTCTTTATGCCAAAGGCTCAAGTAGGGCTGTGCTGAGCTGAGATCTGTTGTTTAATATGATGCTATCTCATAATAGAAGCAGGTATAAGATCCTATGCTGATACAGAATCTAGACAGTGTTAGCAGAACTGAAATCAGTGTCCTACTTGTGCATAGGTGTCAAAGACAATATCACTATAATTACTAGCCTATATCAGTATGAAATACGCCATAATATTCTGTTTGTAGCTACAACAGGAGAGATAAACTAACAAAAAAGTTTTAATTTGTTGTGGTGCATAATATTGCACACATCTGAAAAAAACTTTTTTTACAGAATTTATGAGCTCAAAAATGTTTAACAAATAAAAAGTGTCCTGTACAATTGTGTCAAAACCTAAAACGACTTTGACACCATTGTATTAGATTGTATGAAACACTTTAAACTGAATATCAGGGGCAAAGTTTGATCCTAAAGCATCACACATAATATTACAATCAGACTGTGGCTTTCCTGAGAGCTTTTCTGTCTCTCTCAGGCACACAATGTCTTCTGTGATGGAGTAATCGTTAATTAAGCAGTCGGGCTTTGACTAATCACCCTACAAAGGGCATGCAGCTTTAACCACAAGACACTCATCTCAGCTGCCCCTCTGGCACACCCTTCAACTGTGTGTGTGCGCGCGAGAGAAACAATCAATTACTTCTAGCTGTCAGTCCATCGGAACATCTATGACTCATCAATGAATGAATGCATGAATCCATAACTACAACAAACCGCACAACAGATAAGTAATAAAGGAACATAATGTTGAATCTCCCTCAATGATTTGCAGTACAGCATTTTTCCCCAAACGTAAACATAAAAACCTAATATTCAATAAATAAACAGATAGCTAAAATTAATTAACAGTTTTCATAGCAGAATTGGATTTTTTCCACCGCAGAAAGCATCCTCTCATATCTGGGCCATCTTTAAGACTTAGGGGTCTTGGCCCGAGAGGATAATATGAGCCCAGATATTGCAGCAACATGGAAGATAAATTTCAATTTACTGTTGCTTTCTGTATCACAGCAGGAGATATGAAATTTTGTCTTGGAGGACTGGAGGTGATAGTAAAATAGAAGCCGATGTGCGCTCTACCAAATCCCAGCTCATTCTACACACGCCTGTGTCAAAACACTTCCTTGCTCCTGTTCGTACCAAATTGTGATACATTTCCCCCAGTAACGAGTGACACTTTTCGCATTTTGGGAGAAAAAATGCAAGCAAAGTGTTTTAAAAATAGGAAATGAGTGTTTGAAATGGTCTCTTTCCTTAGGCATTGTTTTAATGATTTTCTCCAAATTAACTCAGGCTGCTGAGCTTCACCCCTTTGTGATTTAGGAGTAACGTCAGCAGTAAACACCCTCTTTTTTCCCACTGTATGCAAATATCCGTGATTATCTGACCCTATTTCCTACTGTATCTAATCATCAGAATAAACAAACTCCTCTAAAAAAACATTGTTGACAGGAATCCTAAGGGATGTGGATACAGAAGATAAAATTCCGCTCTAGGAGTCACTCTTGGCCTTGAAAAAAATAAAATAAACTGTCCGTTTTAATGTAACTGAAGACCTCCTATGACATCATTGCCCTCTTTTTCATTTTCTCCTCTAGAGGAAGAAGTCAGCACAATTCCTCTTTGTCCACTCGCTCGTCTTTCCACCCAAGGAAAATGAGGTGAGGATGTGGGTGGACGGAGACAAGGCGACAGGAAGAGAGGGGCTGAAAAAACAATGGAGATGGAGGAGATGGCCTTGTCCCAGAGTGAGGAACAACTGTCCACCTCTCCTCGGGGCTCTGCCATTAGGCATGCAAGCTGGAGACACTGACAGCTGATAACAAAAGCCCCCCTGAATGCAATGCCAAGTTCTTTATATGTGTGCTCCTGCATGGGCAAGCTGATTACAGCCTTTCCCTCCGAAACCTTCTCATTTGCTTTCTCTATTCCACTAATTCTCCTCAATATTTTCCTGTGTGTGCGCATCTGTTTGGGGGGTGGAAAGCTGCAGAAAAACGTGGGTGAGACCCCAGGGTCACTGTCTTATGTCTGTGAAAGATAATTAGACAATACGGCTGTGTGTAGCATGTCTCGGACAGAAAACAGAGAGAGCCATTGTTTCAAGACCCCCCTAACCCAACAGCTGTATGTGTCATCAGGAGCACGGTTTGAGCGTTATGATGGGCAAATGAGGGCACGGGAAAAATGGAAAACAAGGAGTTGTGGCCTTTTCTCCACAGGAGGTATTATAAAAGTTAACTTACAGATTTTTGATTACTTGCAATAAGGGTTTCCTTTTTTTACTGTACAGAGAAGGTATAGCATTATCCTGATCCACTTAGTCCTATTCAAAAGCCTGAATGTCACTCTCAGCATCAGTCCCAACAACACATAAAATTTGTACGCTAGAATGTTGTCTGGGGAGAAAACCTTGCGATTTGCTCTCTGCTGTAAACAAAACTGACCTTTACGTTGAATTTGTCTCTGAGCGCCAACCTCTCCCTGTATTAGAGCTCAGAGCACTCAACCGCTCGCAGCCAGTCCATCTCGCTCTGGTCCGCAGAGTGCAAGTGAATCAAAGCAGGCCAAAACTCATCCATATCTATGCCATACGAGCATCTCCTAAATAATGCAGCAGTCTTCCTGCACTAGACAGATTCTGCTGCATCGGCGCTATTGTGAATCGTGTGTGTCACACACTTACTCTCTCCAACTCAAACGCACACACTCATCACTGAACTTGCTGGAAAAACAGAGGTGAAGTATGGAAGCCCATTTCTACCTCAGAGTTGAAAGAAAATCGACTCGCAATGAGATTTTGCATTTGCAACTATATATCTATCAACTGCCACTTTATTTCTCATAATTGTGGCTTTGTATGTCACAAAGTGATTATTTATTATTTTAAACTTTATCTTACATTTACTTTGTTTTTGTTTTTTTTTACTCTGAAACAGAAACAGGCTTCCACAGAAAAGAGTAAGCAAGAGGAAAAGAGAAAGAATGACACTAATTCTCTGTATTATGCTTACATTTTATGTTCTTCTTTTCCGATCATTACACTGGACACATAACCTTATATTACACACCTTTACATTCAATACAAGCATTAAACCTCTTAACAATACACACACATACATAAAAACAGTAATTTTCAGTCCCCATATGGTCTCCTAAGACATTCAGCTCATGCATAATACAGAAAGCTCCTAAAACAAACCCAGAGAGCTACACAGCCAGAAATACCACCATACAACCCCACTCAATCTCAGCGCCCAGCAGTCCCCACCACTAATGGGAGGCCCTGTGTGTGGTCAAACTATCTGTCCCTCTAATGGAGCCAGTGAAGACATCAAGACTGCAGATCCACAAAGCTGTTTGTTGGAGTGTTTACATGTGTGTGGCTGAGTCTGAAACCGAAGCCAGCAGCCTTGCTGCCCAGTCAGTCAATTACTTAACAGACAGCAGTTGAAGGCACCAACTCAAGAAGCTGGTTTCAGACAGGCTCCCAACCCACTATTATGATGCCTAAAGATCTAGAACAAATTTGAGTGAACCTTAGATAACTAAGAAAGTAATTAGTGATAGTGAATGGATATTTATGAATAGATTTTTTTAAACACCATACAAGATTGTGGGATATCACAGAGCAAAAAATACATAATCTGTGCTGCCTTTTGACAAAATCACATGTACACATGTATTAGATGCATACTAGGTCAACCAGCAAAATATTCCATCGTCTACCTTGCTAAAGAGCGGGAAAGAAAGTATGTTAATGAAAGTCTGTGTTAGGATACAAAATGGTAAAATTATAATGCACAAAGTGATAGTCAATTATGTATTTCTTTTCTCTTTACAAGGCAAAAGGACTAGAGAGGAAGGAAGCAGTAGGCGAAAGTCTTATGATCTTAACACGCTTCCTTTGAAAGCTGCCTTATGGGACTAGCCAACTCCATGCCAAAGGTTTCAAAAAAAGCACAGTGCCGGAGATTACTTGGAATACCGATGGCACAGTGCAACAGAATTCCACTGGGAGACTGAGGGACATTCCAAGAAAGTAAATTACGACTGCGAGAAAGAAGCAGCTGAGCTTTGGTAAGGGCATGCACATGAATATCTGCCACTAAGGGCTGGTCTCTTCAAGACTGTCATGTTCTCTGCTTCAAACCCTGCTCTTTGCTACTAGTTCTGAGACTTCATCTTGTCAGACACTCTGAAATCGTGTGTGTGTGTGTGAGTAAGAGAGCGAGAAAGACAGAGAAGACAAACAAGAGGGAGACCAAGATATAAAGGAGATGTGTGTTTGCACCTACATTCGGGTGTGTATATGTCTGGGTGAATGTGTAAGGAGGCATGTGTGTTTATGGGAACCAGGACGATATTTCTCTCTCTCTGCGCTATCTATCTATGAGCCATTATTCAGAGAGGGAGCTGTTGAGTCAGATGTGAGCTGCTGGTGGTTTTTCAGAATGTGGCGTGCTGCTTGTATAGATGTCAGGTGAGATGAGTGGTTCAGGCCATCCGGGAGCCTCTCTGCTCCTCCCAAAGCAGCTGCCACCAGTCTGTCAAAGAATTGCTCTGCTACGTTCTATTCTTCCCCCCCTTCTGTCTTACTTACACACCCACTTAATGATGAGAAAAACATCTAGAGTGCAGCCAGGGTCATATTTTCCCCCTGAATGAGTTAGAAAGCACATGAAAGCCAATAGTCTACAAATAGCTGTTATAAAGGAAAATTGATAACATATCTTCAGATAAACCTCTGTTATTGTGCTTAACTGAAGCATACTCTATGCTGTGATTATTACAAATTTAAAAACTATTTGCAAACCAGGCAGGCATTTTATTAACATTTCCGCCTATATTTTCCCTCTAAATTTGTGATGGTGGTAGGCTTTCAGATTCAACATTTAAATATAATTACCGCCTCCATCCGTGTCAATGCGGCGGCCTCATTTATCAAAGAGACAGACAGAAAGCGCAGCTTAACCACCAATAAACATTTGTTTTAATTCGTTTACTGGAGCACCGACCGAAAGCGCTTTGCCTCGCTTGCGGTTACGCTGTTAATTGGGAGAAGAAACACTTTTGGATCTGAGGGGGCCAAGGGATTTTGAAGCCTTTATCTAGAGCTGAATCAAAGCCGGTGTTAATAATACACCCAATTAATAAAATATTTGTTAAAAGGCGTGGAAACAACAGACACACGGTAAAAATAGGCCAGGCTCAAAGATGCTGTACTACTCTGCAAATGAATCAACCTCTCTCATAGCACATATAATATGCAAAATATAGTACCGCCTTTGGTGTGAAATGGGGAAGTCGTGGCCTAATGGTTAGAGATTTGGACTCGTAACCCAAAGGTTGTGGGTTCGAGTCTTGTACCGGCAGGGATTGTAGGTGGGGGGAGTGAATGTACAGCCCTCTCTTTGACCCTCAATACCACGACTGAGGTGCCCTTGAGCAAGGCACTGAACCCCCAACTGCTCCCCGGGCGCCGCAGCAAAAAAATGGCTGCCCACTGCTCCGGGTGTGTGTTCACTGCTGTGTGTGTGCACTTTGGATGGGATAAATGCAGAGCACTAATTCCGAGTATGGGTCACCATACTTGGCCACATGTCACTTCACTTCACTTCAAATAAACAGTGCAAATTTGAATATGGTGCCCGACAACTACTTAGGAGCGTATGAGTACTTAGGAGTGTATGAGTACTAAGCTTTTAAATGCAACGTTGTAGAAAACAAACCTGATAGATTGTGCAAAGACAGACATGTTTTCTTGTACCAGTTTGCAAATAATTTAAACTGCATGTCGTTGTGCAATAAGTTTAAGCACATTTCACTTTGCACAATGTCACTCTGCAGTAGTGATGAAAACTTTTAACAACTACAGTTAACAAATACTTTTCAGGAAATACATATTTGGAGGGAAATGTGATTCTTATTGCACTGTCAAATAATGAGATAATTCCAAATTTTAACATAATTAATTTAACAACTCATAAAAATATAAATAATAATAAAAATAAATGCATTTTAATGACTTGTCAGTACGGTGGCCGAGAAGTGAAAAGCAAATCACAATTCTGAAAACAAAAGAACAAATTACAAACGCAAATGCAAGTCTAAAAAACAAAATAACAATTCAGAAAACAGAACAACAATTCCGAAAACATTATAACAAGTCAGAAAACACAACGACAAATCCGAAAACAAATGAACAAGTCAGAAAACACAACGACAAATGAGACAAACCGGAAGAGGTAGGTATAGTTTGAGACAGCGCCATTGGTTTGGGATTACTCACCGCTGACTGAACGAGACATCTGTCAATCAACGTATACCGGATGAACCAGCCGAAGAACAGTAGAGTCGTGGTAGAAAGTTCGGAGATGGTATTAAAGTAGCTCAGTTTAAATGTATTGTATGAATTGCCCTAACTATGGAATAAAAAATACGGAGTGTATATTTACATTTAGTTAAAAGTGGCTGTAAGTCATCAGCTCCAGTGGCGCAGTTGGATAAATGTGTGCTTTTGGCTTTTTGACGCGATCGACCCGGGTCCGATCCCTCCTTTAGCCGAACTTTTTTTTTCTCCCTTTTCAAATCTTGTATCACATCGTAAAGGCATTTATTTTCAATAAAAATTAAAAAATACTGCTATTTTCACTTAGTGTAAATAGAATCCATTGCTAATACGAGATTTGAAAAGGGAGGGAAAAAAAAGTTTGGCAAAAGGCGGGATCAAACCCGGGTCGATCGCGTCAAAAAGCCAAGGGCACGCACTTATCCATCTGCGCCACTGGAACTGGTAATTTACAGCCACTTTTAACTAAATTTAAATAGACATCCTGTATTTTTCATTTCAGAATAAGGGCAATTCATACAATACATTTAAACTGAGCTACTTTAATACCATCTCCGAACTTTCTACCACGACTCTGCTGTTGACTTGCATTTGCGTTTGTAATTTGTTATTTTGTTTTCAGAATTGTGATTTGCTTTGCACTTCTCGGTCACCGTATGTCAGTCATTAAATTCATTTTCAATAACTGACAGACGTCATCTAACCGTAAATCTTTACAGATTTACAACTTGCACTGATTTGCAGAACAAGTTTGAACAAAACACAGTAACAGTTCTTGCTTCACTTCGAGTAGGACAAGTAGCTATGAAGGTAGAATGACGTCAAAAAGATTTGCATACGCAGGAAATTTTTTCTTGCGCTTGAAACACGATTTACACCTTTACAAAGCTTCTCTTGCGCATGCAAATTTAATTTACGCTTACAGGCTTATGTACCCTTTCACAACTCTTACCCTGCGTATGCAAATCTTTTTGACGTCATTCTACCTTCATAGTAGCCTAATGACAATACCAGTCTAGCCAGGTTGATTCAGCATCTGCTAGCACTGATTTTGATTCACAACAAAAAACCGGCTCATAAGAGTCAATTGTTCTGAAATCGAACAACAATGGTCACGCTGAATTTTTGTCATTCACAAAAAAGAACCGACTCATGAGAGTTGTTCGTTCGGGAATCATATTGTACTGTTCGCGCTGTATGCTTGTGATTCACTGAATCGGACCTGTTCAATAAGATTCATTCAGTCGGGAATCGGACTACATTGGTCTCAATTTATGTTTACGAGTTACTAAAAGAAGCTGTTCATGAGAGTCATTCATTTGGGAGTCGGACTGCACTCATTGCACCGTCAGAGTATAGTACGGTGTTCCGTCCGCGCCGGCGAAAAAGCACGTTCGAGAATCGTTAATGAAATTGAAAGTCTTAAAAATCATTCGATTTCGGTCATTTTAAAGAGTAGAAACAGTTCCCCGTTCCCAACCCTACACTGCAGCGCTGTCTCTGTCAGAAACAAAGAGGCAGCGCACTGAGTGCAGCAAGCGATAGCCAGCTCATTCAAACTCACAACATAGGCTATCAGGATAGCAAGAGATGCCCGCGGCCACTACTAGCCTACATAAAGTACAAAATAATTAATAAATCAACACTGCGACGAGCATAATCTTTCAGATCGCGCGCATTCCCGGTTCCCCTAGACTGTATCGAGAAATGTCGCACCTCTGCCCGGCACCATTTATATTTATTTAATGCTGTTGAATTATTCTGTTTGAGAGAGGAGATTGTGCCTTCCTGATGGCGTTGGCTGTGAAATTATTAAGAGGTGTTTCTTCTGTTTTGGAGACTGTGATCAGCACATCTCTTATGCAGTAGACCTCTGTGGCTTTTAACACACTTTTCCAAACCCTCAGAAGGGTGTTACTAATAGCCATTATCATGGTCACACCTGGTTCATTCTTTCTTCAACCTTTCTCTTAATAAGTTTGCTGTCTGGATGATCTCTCTAAACGGGGCACTGGATACCAACCTCAATTCTGTCATGTACAGTATAGCCTCCAGTCCAGTGTGCATACAGTATGTCAGAAACGCAGCCACTTTTTCCATTGTAACTGATGCTCTCGCGATTGCAGCAAACAACAAAAAAGTTCCCCAAACACATCTATTCCATCCTTAACACATATAGGCTACACAACATATAGCCTATGGACGTTCAGGTTTTCCATGTGCCAGGGTTTTCCTTCATATCAACACAAAAGTGATTTATAACTAAAGTTATAGCCTATGCAACAAAAAAAAAAAAACTACGGCACTATCATGTTTCGGACATGTCCCATTATTAAGTAGCCTACCTTGCAGATACATTTCATTATGATTGTATTATATTATGTACCATATGATACCATCACTGTACCACGGCACTGCCACAGTAGCCTACTTCTATATAAGGGTACGGTATCACCATCAGCTGCATTACGCTGGAGTAGCCTACACGCCTGTATCGGACAAGCTTAATTTCCAAATTAGCCTTGTTTGCATTTGGCGCAGTGCCACTCGCCCAGTATACCGGGAGGATTTCACTAGGACCTCATATGTCACAAAATACATTTATGACACACCTAAAACCACTGCGTTAACTTCGAAACGGGGCGCGCTGAACGATCGGTAATCGCGGTATGATTAGGTTGACGCAGCGCTAAGTAGTAGGCTACACAAACATCCGATTTTATCATTAGAATAGTTACTGAACTCAAACAAAACGTCTTACCTGTTCCTAAAAGGGACAATGCGATGTAAAACGTCAACATCTTTCCGGAGTCTTCAACACTTGTCCTGCAGTCCAGACTGAAAGTGTGCGCACGAAAGCTCCGGCTGGACTGAATGTGGAAGCTGGTCCTCTACCACCTCTTGAATTAGGTAACAAATAATAATAATTAAAAAACACAGCAGATTATGTTAACCTCAGCTCTGAGACCTGAAAGTCTCTACTGCCATCTGAGCACAGTCTAAGCATCAATGCTGGTTGTCTCTAAAGTTTAGAACTTTCTTTCGAACGTTCACGTAATAATTCCCAACACAATTTTGTTCAGATCAAGTTGCCTTAATGCGCAGGTCTTGCATCAATCCAAGTAGGCTACTCGGGAGTAAATCCTCCGTATAGGGGTGATAGAAAAACTCCGTTTCTCCTGATCAGCGGGGCTCCGCTCGCCTGTGCAACTGAGCGCGTTTCAGCACCACAAGCTCTATAGCGCACATAAACGCCTCCTCTTGCGTACAGTTCCCTCCGTGCTGCTCTGTTCGCTCCTCACTCTCTTGTAATGCAGCGGCAAGGCGAGGATACGATCCGCACAGATTGTCGTTCTATTGACTGATGTTGGCTCGAAGAATAAAACAGGCGCTTGTTTCACTGGGGAACATATAGAGTTTGTTGGCCCACGCCCCCCGGGTCCTGCGATTGGTTCATGGTTTAAACTATACCAGTTTAACAGTTGTCTAGCAGTTGGGGGTGTTTAGTCCTTAAACAACAGGGGGTGCTTGGTTATGCGCGCCTGTGAATGAATAAACTGCTGGGGAAAGTAAACAGGTGTGTCCCGGAGCAAACAGAATCTGCCGAACAGATGATCTTAATGGGGTTTCTTTAAATAATGATTCAATATACATTCAATATACGATGCGATTACATTCATATCAATTGATGTTATTTATCACTTTATGGTCGGATACCCCTCATAAGTCGATATGCACAGCATGATGATTTTCAAGATTCAAGACAACTAAATTATTTTTATTGCAGTCTTTTGAGTACATTAAATAATGAATTATTTATAAGGACTATATTAAATATATAAAGTAAATCTATCAAATATAGGCCTATTGCAATAAATAAATAAATAACACGTAGATAAACTGCGGTCCAGAGCGCTCTCCAGCGCACGGTATATATGTCGGCGTCGGATTCGTTCACTCGTTTTCGTTCGCTCCATGTGTCCTTCACTGTAGTGAACCCATTCATTTAATGTATTTAACGGTCTATTTTAATATATTAAGTTCATATATTTTATTAAATTAAAATGTTTACATTCATGCTTTTGAAATTTTGTTGGCTGACTCTAATAGTGAATGAGTGATTCGGACACAGCAAAATCGTTCAGAACTCTTGTTTGAACCGATTCATTGACAAGACTCAAACGATTCATTCCTGCATCAGATGTTGTTACATTTGTAATATCAATGTCCGATATCAATACAGCTGACAAGTTAATTGTGACAGCAGTGAGATCAACTGGATTCACACTTATTTAAAAGGTACTCTATATATATTTATATATATATATATATATATATATATATATATTTATTTACTACTTTCACGCTACATTGTTAATTATCACCAGCCAGCAGATTGCACGCTGACTTGTTGATACGCAGTTTTAAAAGTATCTCTTAAGATTCCACCTTGTAATTTCTCTCGAAAAAACACACTGGAACCTTTTAGATATGGTCAAAGAGAGGAGAACTGTAAAACCATGCGGATGGTTTTGGTCTCCACCCAGTTAAGTTCCCTTTCATGGGAACTTCGAACTGCGTCCTCTAGGTTTCCCATAGCGACCCCTAGATGACGCAGTGTCTCGTTCCCTACTCAGGGAACCATGGTTACATAAGTAACCTGAGACGTTCCCTTTCATGGGAACTTCGAACTGCGTCCTCTAGGTTTCCCATAGCGACCCCTAGATGACGCAGTGTCTCGTTCCCTACTCAGGGAACCATGGTTACATAAGTAACCTGAGACGATTTATTGTAGGTGAGGGGATCAAATGCGAGACTGCTGCTCACAAAGACATGCTGATGAGAGAAACAGCTTGCTGGAGGCGCAGATGATGATGGGAATCCTGTGAGTTGAAATAAACGAGATTGAGTAAAGGGGCAATAGATGATCTCTAAACAACGGGCTCACACCTGCTGGGAGAGCAGAGTAAACATCAACAACTACTGCGTGAAGTTTACCAAGTCTTGACAGGGTGTGAGCCAGACGTGTGAATTAACAGCTACTTTCATTGGTTGAATGCAGTCGAGGGTGATTTGTTTTAGCAGACCTGTAACTGGAACATACAGTAATTTATTTTGAGGGTGCTGTAACCCACCCTAGGCCCGTGAATACTTAAATAATTCATGTACATATAAGAGGGTTTTTTAAACTAGATTTATTAATAAGCATGGTAATTGTAAAGAAAGTCATAAATAAAGCATGAGGTGAAGTTATATGGAAATGGGACTCCCCAGGAAATGAGAATATTTTAACAAAATATTATCTCAGGCTCATTTGACCCGGGGTCAATTAGAAAAGAAACGTCAGTGTCGACGAGGACACGTGGCTGAAATTACCATTGCAGCTTTTCCCCTCTTGTCTAATTTGCAAGGCTGATGCAAAGTTGAGCTGAAACATGTATACTGTCATGAGATTGCGGTTTAATTTGACATGGTGCTAAAAAGTCGATTCCGATCTCGCTCTGACAGACAACAAACACAGCTTTCTGGGTATTTGTCTTGAAGACAAACTAAAATGACATTCCCTCCATGGAGAACATTTTCTTGCTGACGTGGACAAATTGTTATTGTGCTGTCGCACAAAGGTTAAAATGTCTTTTTGTCACTCTTAAAATGGTCTCCTCTACATCCCTTAAGTAAATATTGTATCACTTAAAGGTCAGCGTTCCTTATAAATGTATAAATCAGAGATGGTTTATGTCTATTTCATCCAAATGTCACAGGATATATGCTATTAATAGTCTCAGGTATATAATAATGTCAGTCTTGAGTTTCAAATGTCTCGTTTTATCAACAAGTATGACTCTGCAGTGTAAATTAAGCGAAGACATGTAGAATTCTATTGTCAGCATGACATGAAAATTGAGTCTTTCTTTCATCAAAATGTAAATAATTTGCTCCTTCTCTGAAATAACTTTCCTTTTTTTTTTGTGACAACCATTCTTTTTCCATAACCGCTTCCCTCCAACCTGTTAGGTTTTAGTATCATTGATATGCTCTTATACTTTTTTTTTATAATATTTTAAATGGGATTTTATTTTCATATTTTCTGTTTTCATTTTAGTTTTAGTTAAGTTTTAGTAATTTTGTTTATTTCTTTGTTTTAGTACACACTTTTTTGTGTTAACATCCTCACAGACCTATTGTTTTATTTATACACACTTTTTTGTGTTATGCAGACCCCTTTCCAACACATATTTTTGTGTTATTTTTTATGTTTGGCACCCCCATTTTCTTCTCAACATTCACAGTGCTTTTCTTTCAAAAAAAACATTTTTCTGTGCTGTGATATTATTTACTTGTAGCTCACTACTGTACATTTTTGTGTACCATCTTCAAACCAACTATATACATACTATTTACATGACCATTAACACATGAATATCTTTTTTGATGTTTTTCAGATGGAGACATCCACCGTGGTGTTCCGCAAAGGGCGACCAGCGAGGCCCAGAGAGAGAGGCACGGGCTGGGTTAGGTAAGGAGAGATCCCAGAACCAATGCCCGAGGGCACCGATCTGGGTTTTGCACTGTCCATCCCACCCATGGTCACCAAGCAAGCTCCACTTTCATACTGACCACAGCAAAATGTCCCATCACCCAGTGTAGGGCTCCAGCACCCAGGGCTCTAATACCCAGGGCCTGAAAGGGTAAGGTCAGGGTTGGTTTTTGGGAGGAGATTCTTAACTATATACACAAGTACACAAGCCTTTTATCGCGACGTTTCGACAACTTTCTGTGTCTTCTTCAGGCATGACTTGTATAAAATAAATCTTTCTTTCTGATATTTCAAAATAAATTTTCAATTTTATTTCACTACACCGTGTATGTGGTGGAGCAAAAATCCTCTCTTATCCTCTTCTCACCCGGGAGCTGTGTGTGCAGCTTCTTATACCCCGAGCAGGGCCTAGGCTCCTCCCTCTTGTTTATTTTTGCCTTTTCTTTGCAATATCTAACACATTTAAATGCATTTTTTGAATTTAAGCACTTCTTCATCTTTCCCTTACACTCTTATAAGTTTATTTCTTTGTTTTAGTACACACTTTTTTGTGTTAACATCCTCACAGACCTATTGTTTTATTTGTACACACTTTTTCGTGTTATGCAGACCCCTTTCCAACACATATTTTATGTGTTGGAATAAAATATGTTAAAAATATTTTCATATTTTCTGTTTTCATTTTAGTTTTAGTTAAGTTTTAGTAATTTTGTTTAGATGCATTTTTGTCATTTTTATTAGTGTTTTTTATTTTTTTTTATAAGACTATATGTATAGTCTTCATGAAGTTTTAATTTTTACTTTTTAGTTGATTTAGTTTGTTATATTAGTACTTCAACATAAACTCAGTGAAAATGAAAAATGTTGCCTTGGCCACTAGTTGAAATAAAATAAGTTTAAGTTTTTTTTTAAATATATATATATATATATTTTTTTTGTTTCATTTAATTTAATGTTTATTTTATTTCAAGTAGTGAAGTTTTTCAATGGTCGCTGGATGTCCTGTTTTACTTAGAAACGTCACATTCAAGAGGCAAATACCATTTTGTGTTGACTTTAAACTCTTATTCCAGTTTGAAATTTTTTTTCTCCATGTTTAACGTAGTGCACGGTAGGGTTGTCAAAAGTACCGACTTCGGTACGCGTCTATCAGCGGATCCGTCTATAAGCAGATATATTAGGGATCCGCTAATAGGCACAGCTTTCAAACACTCCTGTGTGTATCTATGTAAGTGATCGGCGAAAAGCATGAAGCGATGATCATTGTAGCCAATCACAGACATATCTGTTGAGCGCGTGAACACAATGGCTAATCAGAGGTGTCTAAGAATCTGCTCAAAATGCTAGCGGGAAATGCTGGGATCGTCACATTTTTTAAATTTCAGTACCTACTGGTACCGAAGTCGGTACTTTTGACAACCCTAGTGCACGGCAAACATATTTCGCCTTTCATGAACATAATGCATCAGTTCAGAGTTTAGTGCTGAGCGGTGCACAGTCTGCTATACTGTCAAAGTTCCCCTCTCTTTACATCGACCATATATGTGTGATATGGTATTCTTAGATGGGTACAGATTTCTTTAGTTAGGTTTAAAGTTACAGAGAATATCAAGTGCCTGTGTAATATGGAGTCATTTGTGTATGAATCTGCTTTGGAGGCTTTTGCTGACTTGCTGATCAGAATAATCTGATCTATAAAAGCACATTCTTATTCTCCGTGTCTGCTTGTGTGTTTCCAATTGATTAAAGCTTATTTGAGGATGTCTGCACAAAACTGGCGTTCACCTACGAATTGTTTAGATTTAAATTCTTAGCAAGTGTCTTATTCTATTGCAGCCCACAGTGCAAATACACAAGAAAAAAAAAAAAGGTAGCAGAGAGTACGTACGTAATACTAATCTAAGCAGAATGAGTAGGTAGTTACAGATCACTAGGCTAAAAGAGTATTTTCTCATCCATGACGATTTTGAATGAGGTCAGACTGGGTGACGGTATCAGCCAGGCCTTGGGTTATATGAAGGTTGGATGAAGCCAAATTTCGGATGATGGCCACAGTGTTTCAAAGTGGGTCATAAAGTGAGTGTGGATGGTGGAGGAGTTGGGAAAGGAAGCCAAAGGGATGTAGATAAAAATGATCCAACCACTATCACAGATGTTTACTGAAAGACTGGAAAGAAATTGTCCTAAAATGTGTCACACCAATGGACTCCATTTGTTTTGTCTGTAAGAATACACACTGATGCATCATTTTTTGTTATGTTAACAGATACTATGCATATATCTTATTTTCTAGTTAAAAGACAAACCACATTCTTTGAAATAAATGTGATTTATTGGCTTCTACAGTTTCATGAAGAACCTTTAACATCCATGGACTCTTTTCATTGGGATTAACCCTCAGAGCTGCTCCTGTAATAAAAGTTCATCACCCCTCCGCCCTTATTCTTTAGAGATTACTTTTTTCCCTAAAGAAATTGACTGACTTACCGTATTGCCAAACAGTTGTATATCAGCTTCAGTATCTATTTGTTCATACACCATGTAAACAGAGTGAAAGCTTGTCTTAGAAATGGAAGAGAGAAAGATGACCCATACCAGTTGTTGGTCCAGGACTGGCATCATTGCCAGATCGAGACTCTGGATCTCCGCTCAGCTCTGACCTAATCCCTGGGCCAGCTCTCCTAGATGGGCCGACAGATTTAGATCAGCCATCCTGACATGCACTGACCGGTCTCGACAGCAGTCCTGCATCTTGGCTGTATCACTGAAGAGCCACAAAAATTGCTGCCAAATTCCTAAAAGTGATATATTGACCATGAATGATGATCACAGTTTTAGTTGGAAATTGCAGGCACTAATGGTTTCCGAAACATCCATTCTGCGAGTCACTGTTGACTTTAATCAAATGAATTATGGGAAATGGTTCCTCCTAAAACATGTAAAAACTAGTCATCTTCTATCCTCTGGTTCTCTCCATTGCATTTCCTTATCAACTGATCCTTACCTTTTTTTCTTGATTTTATTATTTAAAACTGTTAAAATAAAGGCTTGCGCTGTTATTTATTTTATATATTATGTATTTAATTATTTAATGTGTTTAGGTTTACTTATAATTTAAGTGTTCATAGCTTGTGATTAAATGACTTCACGGCTTCCCACAAAAGAAAAAGAGGCTGTAGGCCAATGAACGTCTTTTGTTAAATGCTCTTTCAACGAGATTACATGTAGAAACATGAATAATGTACAATTTCACCCTCATATTTTAACTGCTGTTGAGAATTTGTGCACACTAGGGTTCTTTTAATGTCAGTGCTCATAATTACAAGCCCAATATTATACCAGTTCACTAAAACCACACAAATACTAATTCACAATTAGTTCTATATCCAGTTGGTTTAGGAACAAGACTGCTGTGTGTACTGTTATCACTGAGTATTTCCATGAGTCGCCATAACATCTGTTCATTCAAAAGCCAATCCTGTTGAGAGTGACTTGCATCAGGCATTTGGTTTCACAGCAGGGTGTTTGCTGAAGTAATTGAGAATGATGGAGGGCACAACAGTAGCATCCACATCTGGGAATTCCCATCCTGGCTCATGGCTTCTTAATTACTCAACCAAACATGGACCAAAAATGGTGTAGATACACCTTTAGAGAGGTCGACAGTTAATATGGCAACTTAAGTGCTAAATGTTTTTTTTTCTCGTAGGAATACAACTAATGTTGCAGCACGAACAGGAAAAATCTATTTTCAGGCTTGTATTTATACGCTACGTCATCCGCTGGAAAGCCACTCTCTCATGAACGCGCGTACGTCAGTTAGTGGAAGCTAGAGATTACGGTTTATAAAGTTTTAAATATGGATATTTTTCTTACACAAACGCATTGCTTTGATTCAGAAGGCCTTATTAACCCCTCAGAGCTGTGTGGAGCACTTTTTATGATGGATGGATGCACTTTTTTGGGCTTCAAAATCTCGACCTCCATTCACTGCCATTATAAAGCTTGGAGGAGGCAGGAAATTTTTTAATATAACTCCGATTGTATTCGTCTGGAAGAAGAAAGTCATATACACCTAGGATGGCTTGAGGGTGAGTAAATCATGGGGTAATTTTCATTTTTAGGTGAACTATCCCTTTAAGATGCATCTGTTTAAAAGGAGAATATTGAAACAATAGCCATTTGTTATTTTTTTTTTAAAGTATACTATAAAAAATATCCCCTGCATAAAAAGTAGGTAAAAGTAAACAATTCTGTCAGTAATCCATTTGGCAGTGCTACATTTTAGCCCTTGTACTCTCGCTAACCACAGGTGTTTGTAAGCACCCATAGAGCGTGTTGTTTTCTCAGGGTTTCGGGGCTTTTGCCCCTGGCTCTCTGATTGAGGTACAGGCACTGCAGTGACTTGGTTTCCCGAGAGTCGTTGTTGCCAACGTTAGCCGTGGCGGTGGGGCCAGCTGACAGTCACAGGAATGGGCCATGACTGGCTGCTTGTTTTGTGCCACGAACTCTCACTGTTCACGCCCGCTGAAAAAATAAATACTCCGGCTCCGGAGCTATAAATAATGGATGACTTGTCTACTGTCACTATAAATCTTGCGTCTAGCCATGGCCTGGTCATTATTAGGGTCTCCCTTTCTGTTTTTCTCTCTCGCTCTTTCAGTCTACTTTACATATGTCTCTGCTTTACCACAAGAACCACAGACTATTGTACCGGAGTCAGTCCCTCTACAGATTGTCACAGGAATGGAAGATTTACATGGTAAAATAAACCTATCTTTGATATCTTCCATGACTCCCTAACCATACGGACCTCAGCTGACATCAAAACATCCTGAAGAAGAAAGACAAGGAGAGAGAGAGCAGGTAGACGTGTGTAGTAAGGTAAACATTTTCATCTGCCATGATCCCGGTCTTGCATTTGATAGGTGCTGTAAGAGTGCTCGAGGGGCCGTGACTCAGAATCTGACCCCATCAAGCTAAACCAGTCGCCTTGCTGCAGCCCCTGCATGTGATGTCCATGGAACCCTGTCATGTTAAAACATTGAGCAGGCCTGATGAAAATCTGTCCTGAGGATAAGTGAGGAGAAGAGAAGGGAGAGCCAGAGACACAGAGAGCGAGCAAAAGCTCAAGCCCACCCATTCGAACAGGAGAGATCATGGATTATTCACATTTGCAGCTGTGATGAGAAAAATTGTTGAAGAACAGCTGGCTGGAGCATGATGCGTGGAGGCTAGAAGCTGCTCCACCTTTGAAACAGCTGGGAAGCTACAAAAGAGTGCTTCTGTTTGCCTCAGTCACGGAAACAAATCATTAAGAGCCAACATCCAGCTTTAAACTATGGCTTATATCTCTGGCTTGTAGGGTGGAAGTTCCGGTTAGAAGGAGAAAAAGGACCTGCGACCTAATGGTCAGCATATATCAAACTGTGGTGACTGTGTGGAACATGTGGGTTTGAATCTAGCCTATGTGGCTTCCTGGTCATATTTCTCGCTCTCTCTCAATAATTTGCTGCCCCCTCAATAATTAAATGGCGAATGCTCAAAAAAGTGTCATGGATAGTAGGATTTTACACTAGGATTTGAGTATTCATTACTTTACACCCCACAATGAAAATGAGCAACAGGATATGATGTCATGCACCACTAGCCTACTCTTTTTAATTCATTATAAATAACAAAGAATAAGTTAATATATTTACATTTCAAATTATTATCATTATTGTCATCCACAAGTACTGCTTGTTTTAATAAATTATACATAACACAAGTTAATTTATTAATATTATTATTATTAAAGCTACACTATGCAATTTACCATTAGTTTAATTAGTTTTTCAAATTAGTTTTAATTTTTATAGTTTCCTTTTAATTTTAGTTAATGTTTTTTTTTTCTTTTCTTTTTTTGGGAGATTTCTTTTTATGTCTATGTAGTTTTATAATTTATTTATTTTTCAATTTTAGTTATTTTAGTACATCATGTTAAACTAAGTGAAAATGGGAAATGTTGTCTTGCCAGCTAGCTAAAATAAAATAAGTTTTCTTTTAGCTATAGTGTTTCAGTTAGCATTTTATTTTATTTTTATTTCAATTTTTATTCTGTTTATATAATTTTATTTCATTAATTTTTATTTGTGCATCTGCTCTGATAAGAAAAGATAACATATAGCCAATATAGATTTAAAATAAAATATATAGTTATTTATTGATTTTTAATTTTCCTAAATTTAAAATGCTAAAATTGTATCTACTCCACTTTCCTGCTACACTACAAACCATGCAGCTTTAAAGTTAGTATTCTTTTTATTGATGAGAGAGGTCAGTCTGTGACATATGTCCAACAAAGTATCTCAATATAGTTTTTACTCTACGAGTTTGTAAAAGAGAGTTCACCAGTCGCGATTACTTTGATGAAACATCTATGCATATGCCATTTGTTCCGGCTCTCCCACACTCACATGCATGCTGATTTAAATGACTGTAACACAAAGTGTAGTGTGACCCCAAATGAGATGCAGAGAATCAAACCATTACATCTGCCTTCTGCTGTTAACACCAGCCAGATCAGACTCATCACCATTCATACCGAGGACATGGTGTGAGGGAAAGGGGAGTTTACCTGGACAAGCAGCCATTCGGCTTTGTCTGTGGTCTGAGTCACTCTAGATGTGTGAAGGGATTTAGGTTGACACGACATTGGTTAGATAAAGAGAAAAGGAGACATGATGGTGGAGGCTGTGGGCATGGGTGGGTTGTTTTTAAATCAAGGCCTCGTGTTGCCACTGTGAATTTTTCATCAGACTCCTAAATTAAAAATGTGAGCGGTCATCACTTATTTGTCAAGTCGTCTCAGCACAAAAAGGTGGATATGACAGGGGGTTTACGTAAGGCCTTAGGAGCCTACAGCCAAAGCCTGACTGCAGACCACAAACACAAAGACACCGAGAGAAAATACTGTCTCGCACTTTTTGTGATATAGGAGATTTAGGTGCTCAGAGGAAGGAGGAAAAAGTCACAGAGCTTTTCAGCAATCTTAGATGACATTCACCGCCTTCTCGACATATGGAGCAGCTTATGCGTACTTACTCTATGCAAAACCCTGATTAACACTAAGCCCATACATATAGACAACATCTAAACATCCTCAGTTTATCTCTGGAAGTAGTAAATGGGGCCAAGTTCTAATCCGCATTTGATACACATGCACCTTTTCAGTAATCCTAGGTTTAAACATGTTGACCAAAACAGTGGGACTTTGTTGTTGCATTTATTTTATTTTTGTTAGTGAATTTTATTTTATTTTTGTTTATTTTTTATTTTATTTTTGTTTATTTTTTGTTTTATTTTTGTTGATTTTTTATTTTATTTTATTTTTGAATTTCATAAATAAATTCATGAATTTCATTTGATCCCAAAATGTTTTATTTTCCCCCATATTTAGTTATTTATGAAGTTATTTATTTATTTATTTTCAGAAATGACAATGCAAAATTATAATCAAAAGCAATAGTAATCAAAGGCATAGAACATTAACAATTTAATTCATTTTTAAAATGTAAAAACATTCACTCACGCAGAGACAGAACATGCAGAATTCATATTTAAATAGCAGCCTTTTTGTGCTTTAATATTCACAGACACTAGTCCATATTGTGATTTAATTCCATTCCAAATTCCATTTTTATGACGTGATTCTGACACAAGTTTTCTGCATTGTGAAAATCATCGGGCCCTATTTGAATACAATTTTTATTTTATCATCGGCTAACTTAGAACTGAGAGAACAGGTTGGCTCATTTTCATTTTAGGACCTCAAAAAAAAAAAAAAAAAAAGACCAGGTGAAATTAACCTTTATTTTCACATTTCTGTATAATGTTTTATCAGTAAGCCTTTTAGTCTCCTCGTTTGGCTTTGTTTTTCCTCCGGAGAAGGCGATGGCCGTCTGTTTCAGGGACAGAAAAATGATACAAACATAAACACTGGCCAAGCGATGGTTCCCCTCAGCAGCACAAGCGCACACACGGCAACAGGTGATGTGCCAGATCTCAGAGTTTTGGCACTTGGTGGATACACACACGTTCGCAAACACATACTATCTCCATGGATGGCTGCAGTTCAGCTGCCAAATGTGGGGGTGTTTGGCAACGATGCTTCCTTCTGTGTGACTGAGAGCGGAGAGATGAATCCAGAAAAAATGTTTTTGTTTCATCACCTGTTGTGAAAGGTCAAGGTACGTTTTTCGTAATTGGCATCCACATGTTGCTAAAAAGACTGGCGTCAGACCTTGCTGTAATCCAGAAGTCCTCCAGCAAACTCCTTTGAAGATCTCTGCGATGAGTTTCCTATTTGGAAAACACCACATGGCACATTTTAAAATGTTTTTTTTCCTAGAGGGGGCAGGAAATCGGTCGGGTCTTTCAAAACGGTCAGGGGTTAATGCACTAATGGCATTAAAGAACGGCCCATCCACACATCTGGAACGAGTGGGTTCTGCGGGAGTTGGAGAAAGTTACGTTTTACTTTGTTTTCCAGGCAAAGTATGAGCATCTGTGGCTGGGCACTGCCAGAGGATACTAGAGAATTCTGTTTCAGGATAACACAGAGAGCTTGTTTTCATTTAAATGGCTGGTGTGCTTTACCAGGAAGACTTCTGTATCTGTTGCTTGACCCCGTGCAGCCCAGCAGATTCAAACCACTTTAGGGAGGAAGAGTGAAGGAGGTTTGAAGGGAATAGAGATATGCGTTGCATTGTTCCTCATCCAGAAGGTTTGATTGTCTTTTAAAGGGATACTCCACCCAAAAATTCTCTGATCATTTACTCACCCTCATGCAGTGCTGAACTGGTAATCTGGCATACCGGACATTTTCCCGGTGGGCCGACGCACTTTTGGGCCGGTACAGTTCCGAAATGAACACAGCAGTGTTATCAAGAACAGGCTTGCTGTTGGAAGAGAGGAGAGGAGTTTAATCGGTAAGGAATTGAAGGGTAATGAAAGGGAAACGGAGGAATCTAACCTGTCCTATAATGCGTGTGCGCGAGTGTAGAATACGTAAACACTTTTTAATAAAACGAAAATTCGTCCGCTGCGCTTTTTTGGCCAAGTCAAGTGTTCAGTTCCCATGGCCCAATGTGAAAAAATCTAGATTTAAATATGACCTGACGTTTTATTCTTATCCAAAACAAAGAGATGGGATATTCACACACCATTATTTTGTGAGTTTGCAATATATTAAAATACTTAAAGGGTTAGTTCACCCCAAAATGAAAATTCTGTCATTAATTACTCACCCTCATGTCGTTCAAAACCCATAAGACCTTCGTTCATCTTCGGAACACAAATTAAGATATTTTTGATGGAATCTGAGAGCTCTCTGACCCTCCCATAGACAGCAACGCAACTGTAATGTTAGGAAAAGGACATCGGTAAAACAGTCCATGTGACATCAGTGGCTCAACTTCAATTTTGCGAAGCTACGAGAATATTTTTTATGCGCAAAGAAAACAAAAATTACATAATTTATTTAACGATTCTCCCCCGAGTTACGTCTTCCGCCATTTTGGAGAGTACCCAAGAATGTAATCAGCGTTGTTTACGTTAGGGATAAAGCGTAATCTGAACGCTTTCTGAATGTAATCAGCGTAGTTTACACTTAGGGTAAAGCGTGTGTATGCGTTGTGATACTATCCAAAATGGCGGAAGACGTAACTCGGGGGTGAATACTTTTTGAATAAAGTCGTCATTTTTGTTTTCTTTGCGCATAAAAAGTATTCTCATAGCTTCGCAAAACTGAAGTTGAGCCACTGATGACACCAATGTCCTTGCTCCTTGCTCCTTTTTTAAAATATAAACCATCGCTTCAGGCCAAGTGCCATATCATCCCCCATATGATAATTGGCCAGAAGTTAAAAAAGTTTAAAATAATATTATTTTTCTTACACATACCTATCATTTTGCTTTAGAAGACACTGAATTATCAATTGGGGTCATTTGGTTTACAGTCATGTTCACTTTGTGGTTTTTGAAGCATCAATTTTGGTTGTCCCGTACAATTACATTGCAGAACCTCACAGAATGGATTATTTTTCTCCATTCAGATATGTTTATCTGAAGAAAAAGTCATACACATCTGGGATGGCATGAGGGTGAGTAAATGCTGAGAGATTTTTCATTTTGGGTGGAATATTCCTTTAACAGACTTAAAAAGCCAAAAATTAAAAAGTGGCGCATTTTGCAAAACTTTTGAAAATCCTTCCACCCCTCAGGGAGGTGCAAGAAAATGCACGGAACTTCAGAATTTTTCCTGTACATGCCCTCAGATCATTCCGTGCAATAGCTGTTGGATGCTATTTCTTGCTTCGTTATCAAGAAGCTAATAATAGCAGAGCATTTCTTTCTTGGCGTCTGTCGCTTCGCTCAGCGTGTTTCCTTTAAGGATATCCTGATCAGATTTTTTTTTTCCTTCGCAGGCGAATCTCATCATTTGCTCTCTCACCTTTTCTCCCTGCTCTTATCTGTCAGCCTTTTAAATATAGGCCTCCAGGTTCACTAGCATGTTTGTTTTTGAGATTCTGATTGGAACAGAAGCTCTCTCTCTCTCTCGCCCTGTAGTCACGCAGCCGTCATCACCTCCAGTGGCTGCAGCCGTGGCCTCATTTTCCGCAGGGATGCGCTCCACTTATGGTGCACTCTTAATTACACTCTGCACCGCTGAGGTACGTTACACACCGTCGCTGCAACCGACCTCAAGAAAGATAGAGCCTGCCGCAATAGCTGCCAGACACACTCATTTTTCTTCTCTTCAAACCAGTTCTGGAACACGCATAGAGAATTTAGCCTCCAGTGCAAATATTGGTACTCTGATTGTTACGTTTGGCTAAGGCCCTGGCTCGTCTCCTGTGAGTTAGCAGTTCTGTAAGCTGTGTGCTCTGTCAGGCCATTAGCCAAAGCAGCACAGGTAGTGAAGCGCAGGATTCCAGAGGCTCAAAGCATTCCACAGAATGTGTGTTGTATTAAAGGAATAGTTCACAGAATGTCAGTGCTGCTCTTTTCCATACAGTGAAAGTGGTTGGTGATTCGTGCTGGCGAGCTCCAAAAAGAATTCTTATCAAGCAATTACATAAAATTACAATAACTTTGTGTAAAGAACAGACTGAAATTTAAGCTATTCACCACTAACCTTACTTCCCTCTGGAGCTCTCAAATCTCATTTATGCCTTAGTTCAAATCAAAAATAATAATACCGACTCCATTCTCTTCAAGTTTGATATGATCATGCTGTTCTTCACACAAAACTATGTTATGCCTTCAGACCACTTGGGAGTCTCTCCACCTTTGAAATGCAAAAAGCTAGTGTCTATGAATGTGCAAGACTTACGATTCATTAACTGCTAAAGGTAGATAACTGGAAAAATGTAGCAAATGGTAAAAATATTTGCACTTCAACCCAGTGTGTTTACGATTATGGTAGTAGATTAAAATAATATAAGAAATACCAATTTACAGTATCAAGAATGTTATTTTTGTTCTGCTAAAATAATTAGTAATGTCCGCACCCAGTCTTGCTTTAAAAATTAGGTGGATTATGCATGGGTTAGCGTATATGGACTACTTGATTTCTGTATTTATTTATTTGTGCAATAATTTTTAATACATTACATTTAATCTATGGATCATTTTTGCAAACAAAAGGTGTTGCAAAACAAGTTATTCAATTAGCAACAGCATCAGCAGTGTAAATAAAATTGCCAAACAGTGAAAAAAATGCATCCTTATGAATTATCCAAGCATACATTATACAAATATTGATCTAAATCCTTGTAAATATAACAACCAATCAAGTACTCTGTACTTAGTAGAATTTATTTAATATTTTCAAGTTCATGTTTGTTCATGAATGATCTAGTTTATACAATGAATTAGTTTGTTCAAGCATGCACTTGGAATGCATGTATATATATACTTAATGGACCTGAGCCAACATGAACTAACAATGAACAGTTGCATTTGTATTAACTAAAATTAACTAAGATGAGAAAATACTGTAACAAATGTGCTTATTGTTAGTTGATTTTAGTTAATGCATTAACTGTTAACTAATGGGACTTTTTTGTAAAGTGTTACCTAAATGTGTGTACTTTTATGGTGCCTTTTTGGAGATTGGCGGTATAAATTACCATCCAGTTTCTTTGTGGCACCTCATCAGGCAGCGGCTACATAAGCCACGCAAGCCCTGCCAGCTAGGAGATTCCGCCATGAGACTGAGCACTAACTCGCTCTCTCATTTTCCCACAGAAAGCAGCGTGTGACCGACCAGCCCCACAGGAGCACTGCATGGACCCTCTGCACTGGGAAGACGGAAGAGAGCACTCACGGCACCGGAGCACCTACCTGGACCTTTCTCACTAGCACTCCATGAGACTGAGCACTAACTCGCCCTCTCATTTCTCCCACAGACAGCAGCGTGTGACCGACCAGCCCCACAGGAGCACTGCACGGACCCTCTGCACTGGGAAGACGGAAGAGAGCACTCACGGCACCGGAGCACCGACCTGGACCTTTCTCCCTAGCACCCACCTCACTAATAAATCCACCCTCCGGGGTATTTCTTAAGATTTCCTTGTCGTGTGATTCTTCACCCCGTTACTAATATATATATATATATATATATATATATATATATATATATATATATATCTCGTTATCGTTTCAGGTAATGTCAGCATTTACTAATACATTATCAAAATCAAAAGTTGTTAATAGTATTTAATGGACCTGAGCCAACATGAACTAACAATGAACAGTTGCATTTGTATTAACTAAAATTAACTAAGATGAGAAAATACTGTAACAAATGTGCTTATTGTTAGTTGATTTTAGTTAATGCATTAACTGTTAACTAATGGGACTTTTTTGTAAAGTGTTACCTAAATGTGTGTACTTTTATGGTGCCTTTTTGGAGATTGGCGGTATAAATTACCATCCAGTTTCTTTGTGTGGAAAATAGAAGCAAGGATATTCTAAGTTATTATATGGGGTTGAGTAAAATGCTGAAAATGTTAATTTTTAGACAATATTATTTTAGTAAAAATGTGCACAAACTAAGTGGTTTGAAAATGGACTTGCACAGAGAGGTGAGATAGATGGTAAAGGCTGATAAATGCTCAGCTGAGAATGTGCTGACAGGAATAACTGAACATTGACCACTTGCATTAGAAATTTGATTTATATCAGCAGCCGTGGTGCTAAGGGAAAGGGAAGGGGTTCTGGGATATGAAATGTATCATGAAAGACATGAATGCGTAAAAAAAATGGCTGAATGACTTTCGCTACGCCTGCCAATATGTGATATGTAACTCCCTTTTAAAACAGGAGAGATCTATTTCTGCAAGCTCTCTCTGTCAGGGGAGGCAGAAAAACCTAAATTAACTTTGTTTCTTATCATTGCACAAGATCATATTTCTTCATGTTAAATCACAAGCACTCATAGCCTTTCATAATGACTTTGAGAAATCAGCCACTTTGTAATGACCTGTGCTCTAAAAACTCTAACTTTTGTTTCAGGCATAGTTGTAACAAATGACCTTTGCTGCTATAATGTGTGTGTGTGTGTAAGTATGTTTGCGGGTGTGTGTTTCCCAAGTGCTCACATTCCCTGCCCCAAACACACTAATTATTGCATACCAGCAGTTTGGTCCAGAGGTTTTCCTGTGTCGACAGCTCATTTGATTCATTAGTAAGCTCCCCGTACGGTTTGACCAGAGGACCCGGAGGGAAGGAAAGCAACAAAAAATAAAAAATTGGGAGAGTGACAAAAATGGGAAAATAGAGAGAATAAGAGCGAGGTGGGGGTGAGTAAGATATGAGAGTGTAGGAAGTGAAAGAGAGAATATAACCATTGGGGGAAAGATGGAGAGATGACATTGGAGGTTTGCCCTGATCACTCAAAAAGAAAAAAGATGATTGATTTGCTTGCCTGGGAAATGACATGCCCCAGCCGAAGCAGAGAGCTGTTAACTCGATATGCACAGAACGACTCAAACCTGTTGTGACTTCAAGAAAACACCCAGCTTGACTGGGCTGGCCGTAACGGCACGCAGATTGGCAGTGAGATGCAAGAGACCCGCAGGGCAAGACGAGGAAAAGAAGGTGGAGTAACAGGAAATATAATGAAGATGGACAGACTCGGAGGCTTCCTTAGATACTCGTTTGCATAGTTTAACTGAGTGTGGCGTCTGATGATTTCAACCATCATCTGCTTGTGGATATATAGTGGCAATAGCTTCCTGTGGTCTTGTGCTTGTGCAGTTTGGTCGCTTTTCTGCTGTCAACATGGAGATATCCAAGCGTGTGCTAATTATTATGAATCTAGTGGGGAAGAACAAAACATTGTTGCATCACAATGCAAAAACTACTGTGACGCATCAGTGTGGGTGCAGTGCGCTTAAATGTTGTTTTCGTGACTGAATGCGGTCAGTTCTAGAATTGTGTGTGTTTAAATGAGTTCTCTGCAGTACTTCATTCTGATTGGTCTATCACGACTTTCTGTGGTCAAGTAATTTTTGTATAGATGAAGTTACTGTTTTCAAGAAAAACACTGTCTTAAAAAAGGGAGGGGGGGCGACTAAAAAGTTTGCGTGGGTTTGAAACACCCTGTTGGAGATTTGGCCTTGTTTTTCAGTAAGACATCACCAATCCTAAATTCAAAAATGTTTTTTTTTTTTTTTTTACTTCAGTGCAATTGTAAATGTGTAACTCTGGTGACAAATATCATGTGTACAATGCTAAGCATAAAACCAAATGATAATCTTGGATTTATTTTGCATGTTGTAAGTAACTTTACAATCAACAACAACTGTTATTAAGCCATCAGTTTTGCGATATTTATTGATATTTATTTAATTGATAAATTTAGCATTTTGCTCATCTGTTGGCTTTTTTAGCCTACTTTTATATGCTACATTTTGTAAACTTGCAGTAAGGCTGGGCGATATGGCAAAAAATAAAATCTTTTTTGTTTCCCCCCAGAATGTTTGAAGTTAACTAGTTAAAAAAATAATAAAAATGACTACAAAAACGACTTCACTCATGACTACAACATGATTCAAGTAACATTCTCTTTATAAAATATTTGCAAAACCAACTGACTAGCTGTTATCATTGGCGTATTATCAAAGTATCTAATTGAATAATTCAAAACTGAATTTCTGAATTTATTTGTTAAAAAAATGAATTGTGGCAAAACATTACATTTGAATTGAAATCTGTAAAATCGGAAACCAGCCCTACTTGTGTTGTAAAGCTAGCACTTGTATTATAGATGATATACATAGAATCATTTACAACGTTACAGTAAACCATACACTGTAAAAAATGATTGTGATTTTAACAGTAAAAGACTATTTAAGTCAAGTCTGTAAAACCTAAAATGTTGCTACCATATTTTTTACAGTGAAGTTCTGGCAACCACAGCTGCCGGTATTTTACTGTAAATGTCACAGATTTTTTTTTACAGTGTATAGGTTTCTATTTGTGCATGGTTTGTGTAATGTCACTGTAATTTCTATTAAACTGTATGATTTAAACTATAATTGACCGGTGTAACTGATTCCTTACATGGCTGTGCTAGTTTCATGTGTCTTACAGCACTCTGTGGTCTCTGAATTTCAACTCAAATTCATGTCATTTTAATTATTTATACAGCAAGTAGCTGTGTACAAAGCAGGGAAATGTGCAGTCAGCCAGTCATTATCACAGCATAAACCCCTTCAGGATGATGCAAGACCATTTGCAGTAATGACCAACCGATTGTGTATCATTCTTCTGCATATGACGTTAGCTTTGTTATTATAAAGGACATCATCAGTGACACTAATGTTGAAGTGTCTGTCTTTCACAAGTCCTAGTACTATCACCTTAATGGGTTTACAGCTGATTCCTTTTCTCTAGATAATTCCGCACCAAGCTAATGTGGATTTATCTGGACTCCCGTGAGGGCCCTGATTAAATTTAACTTCCTAGGGCCCGTCCCTGCCTCTCTCCCTCTTTCTCTAAGAATAAGAGAATCCCGCATTAAGCAGGGAAGTGGCGTTGTCGCTACCCTGTCTGTCACCAGCAATTAGCGGTCAGATCAAAGCGCTGATGCAATCACAGCCCCACTGTGACTTCCTATTATCATCCCCCGAGAGGGCTGACACTGAATGAGCATGTGTGTGTGCATTTGAGGAGGGGTGCTATATCCTTTTCTCGCTTTCACTTATCTCTGTAGGTAATGCTTGTACCACACCCTTCATCCTGCAGTCATTAGTACATTTAAATTTGATTGTATTAACAATCAAATCAGCATCCAGGCTTAACCAGACAGAAGGGCTAGTCACACTCTTGTTATTTCACAAGGGATAGTTCACCCAAAAATTCTGAACTATTCTGTCATGAATTCTGTCATGAATTACTCCCTCTCATGTCGTCCCAAACCCGTTAGACCCGTTCATCTTCGGAACACAAATTAAAGTATTTTTGATGAAATCCCAGAGCTTTCTGACCCTGCATAGACAGCAACGTAACTCAAGGCCAACCACACGTTCAAGGCCCAGAAAGGTAGTAAGGACGTCGTTAAGGTAGTCCATGTGGCAGCAGTGGTTCAACTGTAATTTTATGAAGCTACGAAAAGTCACATGGACTATTCTGACAATGTCTCCCTTTCTGGGCCTTGAACATGCAGTTACGTTGCTGTCTATGCAGGGTCAGAAAGCTCTCGGATTTCATTAAAAATATCTTAATTTGTGTTCCAAAGATGAATGGGTCTTACGGGTTTGGAATTACATGAGAGTGAGTAATTAATGACAGAATTTTAATTTTTGGGTGAACTATCCCTTTAGACTCATTTGCAATGTTAGCAAACTGTTGACAATGCGAACAATGCAAATTACAATAAAATAATATTACACATTACAAGCTACAACAAAATTTTGCTAGTTACCAAAACAAACTAAAGACTAAATGACTTCCAGAAGTCATTCAATAAAAGCTAATATTTACAGTTTGCCACCATATAAGCTGAAGATAATGAGGAAAGTCTCAGCTCTCCATTTCAGTATGTTTCACTAGGATTTCTGTTCTAGCGATCTCAGCAGTTGGGGGTCTTTGCGTTGAAATATTTTTGGTCTGATAGATAAATGACGCCCACACTGCACTACAATGTAAACAAACATGAGCATGTAGACAGTAGTTAAGTTTGACTTGTTACTCAGTATGTCAGAAAAAAAACAATACTTTACTTAGATTTAAACTTTTAATGCCTTTTGATTTAAAATTTGAAAACTTTCAATGCCTTTTGTAATGTGGCAAGTTATCCAGTTAGCATTAGCCAGTTCGTGCCTAGATGCCTTCCTTCCTTGGAATGCATCCTTTAAAGGCAGCATTTTTCAGTTTTCGGACACAGTCAATGACAAGCATACCATTTTGTCATAGCGAGTTGTAAACTTTTAGCTAACTTATTTGTTTGTCTGCAACATAAAATAATGTGACACATTAACACTGTTAAGTAGACAGTGCATATTATATTATATTATATTGTATTGTATTATATTATATTATGCATGAAGTAATCTTATACTAGAAGGAGAATCTGGAATTTGTTACATATGGAACATGGATTAAAGCTCTTTATGCCCCAGGAACACACACCTTTCATTACTAATTTGGGGACAATGCAAGGGAAGTGACAAAGTGCTGTGCATCAAATGTCACCCATCATGGTTATTTCAGGGGTCATTTGACGGCGCACTTCCCGTCTGCTAGCGTTTCTCTGATATGGTAATGCTAATTAATGGCATCTTATCATGGTGACGCTGATACTCACAATCAACAAGATCTGGCTGTGTGTATTTCATTTAATGTCCTTCAGCCCTAGCCAGTGGCTGTTAACATTGTTAACCTTTACTCGGACACAATGGAGATAGACAATTGTTTTGTTTTACAAAAATTGTATTTGACCAGGGTTCACCTTTTCCAGAAGCCTCTTCTCTTGTCCTTCTAAATGCCAGATAAATAAACAGAGCTGCTTAGAATGTCACTCAGCTCTTGTTTTCACAGTTACATTTCTGACATATGACTGAAATGATAAAATAAAGGACATTTTCTCCGTCAACAATGTTTATGTGAGCGCTACAAACAATTATTTGTTGTTGGACATCTTGTTTTGGGGAAAAAGGTTGGGTTTTTCTGGAAACCAGATTCTCTAATTTATATATTTCTAATGCAGAAAACAATATCTCACATAATCTATATAATATATAACAATATAGGCTTTTATTATAGTGATTGTAGGGCTGCACGATAAATCGAAATGGAATCGAGATCGCGATTCGACAGAAGCTGCGATTGTCATGCGTATCTTTCAGTGAAGCACGGTTCTGTGATCAGCAGTAAATCTCCATCCAAAGGCCAGAGGGCTCTCTCGCGCTGAAACTCCAAATACGTCTCGCAGAAGAAAGCCAGAAAATGCCTATCGCTGCAGCTGAATAAACAGAAGATTCAACTGCTTTCATTGATTCAATGTGACTAATAAACACACAACTACGCCAATATACGGTTTATCTGAGTTCTTATTATTATAATTTTCATTAAAATAAAGTATATTTATAATGCAATGCCTTTATCACTGCTTAAATACTATGAAATATGTTGCGTGCCTTATTCTGTGTAAGAAGCCACATCATCTCACAGAAGGATTTATTTCAAACACTCGACTGACGTTATGAAGTGAGTTTGGAGTAAAAATATGTTATTAAATGCGGTATTTTCACATGCTTTCAGATGGAGCAGCATTTACTTCACAGAGCCGTAGTTCACTGAGAAGCTATGCAAACAGCTGTCATTATCGCGAACGATTTCTTTGATTTCAGAATTGCACAATAAAATCGTCTGCGATTTTTTTGCGTAACTTGTCAGTGAACTACGGCTATGTGTAGTAAATTCTGCTCCATCTGAAAGCACGTGATGATGATTTCCTGCCGATTACAGAACCGGCTTTTTTAACAAAATGCGCATAACAATCGCATTCGATTAACCGTGAAGCCCTAAGTGATTGGTCAGATGACTTCTAATCATTAAATAGTGCTTGCTCATGTCACGGCTCGTTTACCTGCCAAACAAATCTGTTTCCTTGTGTTTACCATAGGAAGACTAGTGCACTGCATAAAGATAAAGGACACTTCTAGGCGTGCTTCCAAACCCTAGTGAGGACCTAGACAGCATTTTTAGGCATTATAGGCACGCTACCAACACTACAGGCCATTCCAAACAGTAGGCAGCAGAATTATCCTACCAAATAAGATGCCTTGTTTTAGCCAAAGGCATCACATGTAGCCTTCACATGCAGATTCTCAAAATATCTCGAAGTGCACTGAACGAAATGAACATTTTCTTTATATTTCTTAAATTCTTTCATTTTATTCAATATTTAAATTTGTAAAATAGAAATTGACTTATTTTTGTGTTGGGACGTCATGAAAAATTTAAACAATCTCTCACGATTTAAACAATATTTTTGCCAAATAGTTGACAAATGAAACTGGACAGTGGATTTCTAGTTACCAACATGGAGTGGATGGAAGTGTAAATGTTGAAATTGTTTGTAAAAAGACTTCAGTTCATTCAGTGTTCAGTTATATTGGATATTTAGGGAAGTTTCACATATGTTGGAGTTTTTGTTGTTCCCATTGTGCTAAAGAGTGGAGCTTGTGCTTGGTGGGTGCCTACAGTACATGTACACTGTGGTATATGTTGCTTCACTCACTCAGCACTGTGCTACTGTCAGTGCAGCAAAGAGTCTCTTCTTTTTCTTCACATACATCACATTTATTTAAAGAAACGTATAATTAGCTTGCATGCCTTGCATGAGAAATTTAATTAAATAAACCTTAGTAAATTGAGTTTGACAAATCACATGACATAGAATTAAAACCTATTGTATATTAATGTAACCTAATCCAACTAAATTATGTTGGCTCAATGAAATTGTGCTGAAAGAAAGGCTTTTAATTAGGTGTAAAAGCATTCTGTAATTGTTAGTTCATATAGTTAATTTTGTGTTCTGTTATATTTTTTGCTATGCTGGGAAAAAAAAAAGTGTAAGTGAAATTGTGGCAGTTGTGGTTGCCAGAACTTAAACATAAAGAATATGGTAGCAAATTTAGGTTATATGTATTGAACTTAAATTTACAGTCTAAAAACTTATATTTCATATACTGATATAATCTTACAATACCAACCTAATAAGGTACTCATATATGTTTTGTACTTTTATAATATGCTGACAACCACCAAAAACCCATATGTAGAGTCAAAGCTTATTACAAGAAGTTTTTCCCATGAGCTATTATATACTCTAAATATGCTATATACAAAATACTATTATATAAAAGGTGCACACGGTGTCATGCGCACAGATAAAAATGGTAACAAACACGACACTAAAATAATGCAATAACCAATCATTTAAATCATAAGATGTAACATAAATCCCTAATTAACATCACTAATTAATATTTTAAAAAACAGGTTTAGACTATAGAAATTTTATGATCTTTTACTCTAACATTTAAATTTTTTTAGTGTAGGATTGAGTTAGCAGCATCAAACTTTATTGGAATCAGTTTAGAGTGTTGTATTTCTTTTCCATGAAGAGCACGATTTGTGTAACTGTGTAACTGTGTAACTGGAGTTGCTGTTAATGTCAAGCATTTCAGTCAGTTTTGAGATTTTATTTTGGTCGGGATGCTGCTTTAGATGGTAGTTGATCTGTTTATCCAAATCGGCAAAACCTATCAAATTCTATGTAATGTATCCTGACTGAAAACACTTTAATCTTTGCATTCATGAGCACGGCAGGGAGAAGTGAGCCTGGTGTATTTCGACAGACTCTAAACTCGGAGACGTGGGTCCCGGGTGGTTTCCGTGCAGCTGAAGACAGTGATCATTGTAATCTTCACTCTGGCAGGGGACGAGCCAGCTTGCCCTGGGTGTGACACGCCTGTCACTGGAGTCCACGCTTGACAGCGTTTGGGCATGACAAGTCCCACCGCTGTGAGGCAAACGTCCTTCCATCCCTGTCCAACACATACCCTCACACGAACAGAGGTCTACAGACAATCACACACATTCACAATCACATTCTTTTTCCTGCCTTCACGGAATAGACTATCAGGCAACTTTTGTCTCCCTCGGCCCCCTTTGTGTCCCAATTGACTGAGAGAAGTGACAACTTTGAGAAGGCTGAATCATAGCTGTGCCCTTCTTATCTACCTGAACATTACTTACTGTATGAAAGGGTGACTTCTATGTTCATGTGTGTCACTTTCCAAAGTCGTTTTACTTTCTGGAACGGTCCTAATGTGGACGCAGGGTTGACATTTAATCAGTTGTCTTGTTTACAATGCTGTTTCACATTTTCAGTCACTTCGCATGGCAACTGAGGCATCTCGCATCCCTCTCCTCTAATGAAGCTCATCATGTATGCTGAGGGGACGGAGTCATGGTAGAAGCACACAACAATGACCCCAATCCGTCAGCAGCTGTTGTTTCTCTTTGCGACGACGACTCTTCCATCTACACCAATGTGTCATTTACCAGACTTTGTTTGTTCTTATATGTCTTGCTCCTTCTTTGTGATGGTTCGCAGAGTTTGGCAGAATTCAGAATTGGTGAATTGGCACTTTTTCATTTCATGAGTTGGCATTTAAACAGACACACCTCATAGGAAGCTGAATTGGAATGACAGGAACTAGAGTATGCTGAATTGGACTTCAAAGTGTTCAAGTGTTCCTCAACAGTTAGTTACAAGATCAAGAGAGGAATGTCTGTACTTCCTCAACAGACCACGAAACAGCCATTATTTTTTGGTTTAAAAAAGGTGTACTCGTTTGAAACTGTTGCGTTCATTCAAAAAAAGTTGTGTTCGATCCTCGCTGGCTGTGCTGATTTAATCTAGCGGGTCTAGTGTCTCGTGTCGCAAGTTCAGTGACGCAGGTAGTGACGATTCTCTCCGGCCAATCAGTGATCAGCAGGGTTTACACGTCATATTTTGGTAACGGCACGTGCCGTGCCATACCGTGCTGTACCATGCAGTGGAAAAGCGCCATTATTTCCCTCAAACAGAGTTCCTACAACTAAATAAGTTCCTAGTCCCTGCGGTGCAAACACGCCAAAAAGCAGGTACTTCCACTAAAAGTTCTAGGAACTATGAAAAGTTTCCTCCGGTACGAAAGCCCTTTATTATTCTATCTATGGTTCTAACTATCGTTCTGTCTGTGGTTCTAACTATCATTCTAACTATGGTTCTATCTAACTATTGTTCTATCTATGCTTCTATATAAGCCTCTATTTAACTATTTTTATCTAACTATCGTTCTATCTATGGTTTTATCTGACTATTATTCTATCTGTGGTTCGATCTATGGTTCTATCGAACTATTATTCTATCTATGGTTCGATCTATGGTTCTACCTAACTATCATTCTATATAAGGTTCTGTCTAACTATTGTTCTATCTATGCTTCTATATAAGCCTCTATTTAACTATTTTTATCTAACTATCGTTCTATCTATGGTTTTATCTGACTATTATTCTATCTGTGGTTCGATCTATGGTTCTATCGAACTATTATTCTATCTATGGTTCGATCTATGGTTCTACCTAACTATCATTCTATATAAGGTTCTGTCTAACTATTGTTCTATCTATGCTTCTATATAAGCCTCTATTTAACTATTTTTATCTAACTATCGTTCTATCTATGGTTTTATCTGACTATTATTCTATCTGTGGTTCGATCTATGGTTCTATCGAACTATTATTCTATCTATGGTTCGATCTATGGTTCTACCTAACTATCATTCTATATAAGGTTCTGTCTAACTATTGTTCTATGGTTCTATCTAACTATTATTCTATCTGTGGTTTGATCTATGCTTCTACCTAACTATCATTCTATACAAGGTTCTATCTAACTATTGTTCTATCTATGGTTCAAACTATCATTCTATCCATGGTTTGATCTATGGTTCTACCTAACTATCATTCTATATAATATTCAATCTACCTATCGTTCTGTCTAAGCATTCTATCTGTTCTATCCGTGTTTCTATTCTATCTGTGGTTCTATTCATCATTCAATGTATGGTTCTATAGTTCTATTTTTAACTGTCAAAAACCATAAATTCCAATTTGAAATGCAATTCTGCACCCTGTTTTCCACCTCAATACAAATCAAATTCAGAAATTGAATTGGAATTTATAAGCTGTTCTCAATTCAATTCTGAATGCCCACAACTCTGCATCATCATCAACCTCAATATCCTACAGCTGTTTGCAGTGTGGACAAGAAGTCCTGTGGCTTCCTGAGAACAAAGCCCTTTGTCAGAGTCAGGTGATCGAATGAAGGAGAAAGATAGAAGGAGAGATGTGCAGAGACAGATATTCAGAGAGTAGCTAGGCTGACAGCCCCTAGGGCAGATGGGCAGAGATTGATAGATGTGTTTGAGTCGGTGGGGACATCAGAGTCACTGTCCGCGTGGTTTTATAAAGGTGCTTGTCCCTGCTGGTCACGGCCCTGTTATGTCTTCTTCAGGGTCAAAGACAGAGAGGCTCAGACAAAAACAACTTGAACAATGACGCTCGCGAGCACCCCACATTTTTGACAGTGCGCATCAATCAAACACGTAGCCCAGACTCAATTCTTTGATAGGACACCTTGATGGCTGAGAGATGCATGACACCCTGTTTCACCTGGCAGTAAACAAAGTCTACGGATTATTCATGAGGTAAAGTAACCGGATGCGTAACAATGTATGTGCTAAGCCTCTGGGGCTGAACAAAACATTTAACTAGTTTCAGGAAAACGCCTTAGTTATTTTAATATCTTTCCTTTTCTTTTTATTAGAATAATTCAATTTGAAATAAGCTACTGGCTCAGGAACATTCATATAAAAGGGTCGATGGCCCAATGAAATCATTACTTATAATTACTCAATATTTCTAATTATTTTTACACAGTTGTATACCCTTTGCTTCCTCCTTTCGTATTATATTCATTAGATCCATTGCATAATTGCACTCTCATTGAATTTGTGACTAGTGTGTAAACATCTTTTGACTGTTATATTCCCCAAATAATTATCTAAATTGTTAATTGTGCTACTTCACAACAAGGACACAATAATACTGGTATTATTATTACTAATATTTTCAGTATCTTAAGTGTAATAGTTTACATAGGTGAGAACATGCTAGCATGCCACAGTTTTGTAAAACTCAATCCTGTCCTCATTTCCACCATCTCCACCACACGACTGCTTCCATCCTACAAATGAATCCACATTATTTTTCTCAGCTTTAACAAGCTCCCAACCTTGCACCATGGCAGCTGCTTGTTTAGTACTTGTTGTTGACTCTTTCCTCTTCAATCCAAGGCCTTCTAATGATGGTGCTGGACTGTTTGTCGGATCTAAATAGTTTTGGCTCTCTAATGGTGGCCCACCAACTTCTGTGTTTCATTGATTTTAGGCCATATACCGTTGGAACAAAGTGAAGACTCCCTCCGATATGTCTTCTATGCTTCGTCGCCGATCATTAAGATGGTTTCCAAACAGAGCAGATTGCCTTTGGAAAACTCTGCGGCTGTTGGCACATGCACCCTGGGGGACAAGCATTGAATAGGACTAAACAGACATCTGCTGCACTGGGGATGCACATGTGTGTTTGTTAGTGATATCTGAGCGTGCATGTGATACGATGTGATCATAGGGTCTAGTCAGGCATTGAGTCATCTTCAGTCAGTGAACTGGAGCAAATGGTCAGCTGAGCTCCAGATGAGGGCTACGAGCACGCTGGGCTCACCCGAGGATGGTTCGGGGTGGGGCGGGGTAATGCGAGAGCCCCCACAGTCCACTTTTAATTGAGTTGAGTTAATTCAGCCAAAGGCCTTGAGGGACACCCGCCATGTCACTTCCGATGATCAACCGCAATTTCAGTCAGTGTGGAGGAACGCTGCCAGGTCCTCTCAAGCCAGGATCTGAATATTAAGAGACATCCTCAAAAAAGCCAGTATGGGGGTGGTTTCTGTTTAGATGGTAGATGTATTGTCCGAAAAAATAGATGCTGACATTAACTTTGCTTCAAAACGAAACAAAAGTGAAGACACAGTGATGAACATCATGAATCAGTCTGTGACAATTGATGTTCTCCTTTCGCCTGGATGACAAAAAAGCAGGGGTTCCATTAAGCTGCTGAGCTGAAGACCAATTTTCAGCCTCTAAGCTTTGGTGAATTCCCAAACCAAATGAGATGTCTTGCTGAGGATTTGTCTGAGGCAAGCGTTCTCATTTCCTGAGGAAGTACCGCAAGATCAAAAGGAGTAAACTGTCAAGTTCATTCCTCCTCCTCTTCCTCCTCCTTCCACCGGCCAATCAGTCCACTCATTTATCGGCACTCCAGGAAGCTGTATAAATCACGCTGGACACCATCGACCCAAACTTTACTCATGATCAGTAGCTCAGAACAACTCATGGATTTGCTGCTTGCTTTGATCAATATTAAGTTATTTAAGAACTTTGATGGCTGGCCATTGGGCGAGCCAGGATTTTATTTTATTTTTTATTTGTGAATGTGTGTTTGTGTTGGCAGTTGTTGTTGCAGTTGTCTCTCTTGACTTTCTTTTCACACTCTCTCTTCTTCACACTTCTTTTGTCTTCTAATCAGAGGTGTGGCTTTGCTGGTGCAGTCGGAGTGTATGTCGGTGGAGGGAAACCGGAGCCAGTCAGTGTAAAATAAATATGGACGGTGGAGGGGCAAGCAAGAGCGGATCATCTGTTTTGCCATCTGCTCATGCCACTGTGCGTGGAGCCACATCGATGGCTGCTCAGTCTATCGAGACTTGTGTTTTTCGAATGTAGCTTAAACCGAAATCTGCCTGTGTGCACATATTTGTAGACAAAATGCATTTTTGCTCGTTAATGGATTGGATGCTTCCATTGACTGTATATACAAACAAATGAACACCAAATAATAAATATGTGTAACAATGCTTTTTATACTCTCAGTGTATTTGTTCGCACTGTGAGGCATTTGGATGCTGATTCCCACATTCTTCCACTCACCATTACAGAGCTCAATACCCATGCATCCTCTTTTGGGCTCAGGTACAAAGCGTGGAACCGAGTGTGTGTGCACTGCTTATTTAGCAAAGCAGCTGGCATGCTGCAGACACTAGGAGAGATGGAGAGAGGAAAGTGCCAGCCTGGAAAGTGATCGCTGATTGTTCAGTTGGCAGTGTCCAATGTGCCAGCCTGGTGCTTTTTGTTAGCAACCAGAGCTCCAAATTCCCAGCTCTCAGTGGGGTTGGTTGCATAAACCTACATGCACACATTCTTGCAGAAAATGACTCGATATACCAGTTCCCTGGCTATTTGAGCGTGATTTTATTCTGTTGGGGAAATTTAGTTTGAGTGACCATTTATAAACTCGCATGGGGAGCTAGATTGCAAGTGTGATATACTCTATCATTTTCAGCCGTTTATGGAGAAACGTGACATTTAGCAAAAAAAGTTTAGTTTTTTTATTGAAGTCTCAGCTTTCAAAGTATGTCAGCTTTAGTCAGTGCATTTACATTTATATTTTTACTTTATTTTTATAAACTTTTTATATATAGTATATTGTTCTTTCATTCTACTCAGGGTTGGCTAAATACAACAATTTTGGCTTTGGTACGATACCAGAATCTAATACCTCTGTATCGATTCTACATCTATACCATAAGCAGCCTCAAAAATAAAAAAAATAACTGAATTAAAAAAAATTTCTAATTCGAATTGCAATTCTGCATCCTGTTTTCTACCTCTATATGTATATTCATTAAAGATTTATACTGTAGTTCAGTAACAGTTTGGCATGCCAATAAAATAACTATATAATTAGAAAACTGACTTACAAATTATTAGACTTATACTCTTTTACTATAGTGCATAAAACCTGCAATGTGTTTGCACTCAAAATGTGTTTCTAGGTGACTCAGAATGATTGAGCAGGTCACATTGAGTTATATTGGAAAAGTGGGACTCGAGCAAAACTCTCCCAACTTTTAACTCTTGATATATATATGCAAACTGTGGAATGAAGAGGCAATTGTATGTATGGCTGGATGGATTCATACACTCATAAATGTGTTTTTATAGTGAAATCGTGCAGCTGCTATGTGTGTGAATGTAAATACTGTTTGTTGCTTATACGTATTAGTCACATATATTCGACCTCAAGTGGAAATGGTTTAAATAGGGAGTCATAAAACAGATTTAATTTAATTTGTTTCAGCATCTGAGAATCAATAGCCAGTCAATTGTTATTTAGCCACCCAAACAAGGGCTCTGTTATCAAACACAGCCTAATTGCTTTCATTGAAGCACACCGGCAGGAAAAGATGTGTTCTGTCTGTAGTGATTATGTTACATTTTATGGCCATGTGTAAAGTTGGACATGACTGGCCTTGATGTGGAAGACTTGTTTGTGTGCCGGCTCCTCCCTTTCCCCCAGACATACGCCACAATGGAACTCTCGGATATCCTTGATTCATCCGTTACCCTCAGAGTGACTTGTCTTGAAATGGAAAGGGGAGAAGAATGATGACTAAGGCAACTCTTTAGCTTAAGGTCTCCTGTCTGTCATGTCCTGAATAATAAATGCCATCGGCGTGACAAGGAAATGGAGGGTGTCGCACAATTTGCCCCATTTCCCCCTATCCGCTCTTATGTTTGTGGCCCTCCTGGGTCTGCTTCCTGTCTTCTCAGTAGACTTGCATGCAAATTGGACCCAAAGGGTTTCCTTGCCATGTAAGAAAATACATAAAACAGAAAAGACAGAACAAACAGTCATTACGCTAAAGAGATCTGTCAGTCTTGCTGGTCCAAAAAGAGGCCTGTGTCTCGCTGTGCCCCCTTTGATACTGAACGTTTCACTGTTATATAAAAGAAGAACCTTTGTTCCCAGCCTGCCTCTGCACTGTTGCCGTTTGATAGAGAAATCCCTAACATCCCCTGTTCCGCAGTAAAGCCAGGGATTTGCCATCCCTCTTAGGCATAAAGACTGTCCCCTCATTCGGTTTGAAGCTGCACCAGTTTTGCCAGCTGTCGTGTTTTTCCCCCTCCCCTCTCTCACTGTCTCTCCATCAGACCTGTTTGAAGTGGCTCTGGCATTTGGCAACGGAATATGAGGGCTTTGAAAATTGGCCTGGCTGAAAGTTTAATTCCAGCGCCTGAGTCACAGGAGGTGCAGGGACGCATGCCGACTCGATACGTTTGAACCTACGCTTTGAGTGACCTTATCAGCCCCGGAGTCTCCTCATTAACGTCATTACAGAGGGAGAAGTTGGAGTCTGGAAGGGAGGAAAAATTGTCTGTTTTGTCTTTTTAGGTGAGGCAGTCACAATCAACCTTTGCTGTTCCAGTTGTTCTCAAACCACCACCCCGGTGGGACTCCCTTCTGTTTGTGGTCCATCTCTGGTCCACGAGATGAAGTGTTTGCCCTGTAAATCAGGTCAATATAACAGCCGGTGATTAAAGACATAGCCACAGCTCCGCCGAGGCCCATAAATAGCCACTGGACTGGCTGAGGATTCTCTCGTACGCCCGCGTACACGTCCGTCGCATGCTATCAATGCTGAAGGAGAACTAATCCCCGAGCTCAAGGCCCTCTCTTAGACACACATACATACTGGATCTGTTTCGAGGAGGGTGACAGGGTCTGATCATCAGCAAACGCGATCTTCCCCCAAGAAACCCCCCGTCCACTCTGATAAGCGCTAATCCCGGCTCGCGTGGAAGCGTGACCGAGATCAATTAAACTAGCAGCAGATAGCAATCAGAGCTGCGGGCCAGCCATCAAATGAAGGGAAGAGACATAAGGAGGAGAAAAGAATCAGTCTATCTCCTGCTAACTTTTATCTTCCCTCTTTTCCTTTATCTCTCTCTCTCTCTCAGTGCCGCAGTCTTCCTCAGAGCCCCGCAGCAAGCTGAGACTCGGGGATCGATTCTCACCGCCACCTTACAGCTGCAAAAAAGACAACAAAGAACAATAACCGTCATCATCGCCACCACAATTATATCTCTGGCCATCACGAGGATTGTTATCTCCCTGAATGATACTCCTCTCCTGTGCTGGTTACATCAGCAAACTGCATTTCCAGATGTTCATGAATGCTTTATCTATGGTGCTTCTTCTGTGATGTTTTGATATGTTATTGTTGTTGATGGTGCTGTCTTACAGCTAACTTACACATACAAAAACAATCCACCACATGTAGCAGTGTGAAGCATATTTTTTAATGTGTTATCACGCCTATGAATAGAAAGGAATTTGATTTCAATTATGTTCTCAGAGTCGCATGTAAATGGTGCGCCAGGTCCCTGGTGGACCACTTTTGCAGGAAGCCCCCTTAGTGAGATTGAACAAGATCAGAATGATTGAGAGAGTGTTTGAGTTCAGCTCATGAAAAATGGGGGCAAAAACAAAAGTGTTGCGTTTATAATTTTGTTCAGTGTAGTATGTTTAGATATGAGGTATGCAGTGATGGGCAGATTACTTACAAATTATAGTCTGTTACTGATTACAAATTACGTGATGGAAATGATAGTTTGTAACATAGTGTATTGGATTACACACATTAGGTAAAGTATTCTGACTACTTTTTGATTACTTCTGACCTAAAATATATTCCATCCTTTGTTATCTACATCATGAAGTGTATGAAACATTAAATTATGCCAGGGTTTCCCCAAGCCAAATGGGTTCATGAATGAACTGCAGGGGGTTTGTGAGTTGATGAAGAGTTGGAAGACTCTCCAAATCTATGAAAGCAGTAGGATTTTAGAAAGGAACATTTAAGAAAGAAAGAAAGAAAGAAAGAAAGAAAAAAAAGAATTAGTGTGAATGAAATTATGAATAATTTACCACCATTGTGTGAATATGTATTCATGTAATCTATAAAAAAGTAACTGTAATCTGATTATGAGCATTTTAAAATGTAATATAGGCCTAATCTAATTACAAGTGCTTAATTTTTGGAATCTGATTGCGTAATCCAGATGACATGTAATAAATTACTACCCAGCACTGACACTACTATACTGTACTATACTATACTATACTATACTATACTTTTTGCAGTATGTATACTATATACTGTTGACTGCATGAAATACCCAAATAATCAAAATCATTTTCCAGCAGTGCGTGTGAGGTACTGTATCACACAGTGCATTGCGCTCAACTTGACCTGCCATTTCCAGCCATTTCACTGTGATTTTTGCAAAGTAGGATGTGTTCCTGGGTCAATGAATTTTGTTGGTCCAGATGCAACATTTCTGTCAAAGAAACTGTGCTGGGTTGTTTCAATCCAAACTTGGGTAAAATATGGACACATTTTTAAATTAAATTTTTAACCCAACAGTTGGGTTTGTCCATATTTTACCCAAGTTTGGGTTGAAACAACCCAGCATTTTTTAGAGTGTATAATCTGAGAGGAATAATAAATAGAAATTATTGGTAAGAAGGTTATTCAAAGCTCTAAACCTTCCCGATCCCTAAAATATGATTGGCTTACAGGAATGTTGTTGCAGGACTAACAAAGGTGTTGGTCCAAGAACTTGTCCTACTTGGTAAAATCACCAGGGTATCGCCTTTCATTATTCTGCCCGGAGATGCTGCTCTGGCCCTGTTTCCACCTCCTAGTAACATCTGTCTCAGGTGATCCGATCACAAGTCGTCAGGTGAGACACACTGCTGTTTGCACCTGGCAGTAACATGCAATTCAAATGCGTCTCCTGTGACTGTGTGTGATCGAATATTGAGGGGTGGTTCCCTGATTTTGTGAACAGATACATCTCTCACTTTGAAAGTGCACTGTTGACAAATGCAAAAAAAAAAAAAAAAAAGTAAAAAAAGAAACAAGGAAAAAGCAATTTTGAGTAGAATTCTAACTTATTTGGAGAGCTTTGGAAGTGCTTTACATTATATCTTTCACAACATGTTGATATCAGACATATTGAAGATGTTCTGTGAAGTATTGTGCATATATGTGTTTTTCCTAAAATTGTAAATTAGTTGGTTATTTTCCTTTTTAAGCTAAATGTGACAAGTCATGTTTTCACAAATAGGATCGCATATTATTTACATAGTGTTTACACCTGTTTAATGCTGTGGACCACTGGAGTATCAAACCAGCTTTAACACCTCTTAAACTGCTTCCTGGATTTTAGGCACTTCAAAAAAGTTTTAAATGAAGACATTCACAGCAAATAAAAAAAATATTGCTCAGTATTTTGTCTTTTTCCAGTACAAATATCTCAACATTATTAAAATAACATACATTTATTTGAAGTAAAACGACATTATTTTCAAAATAAATGATTTTGATGGGTTAAAAAAACGTTATTTAAAAGGAAAACAAGTCAATTTTTATTTTATTCCATATAGCCTAGTTTTTTTTATTATTATTGTTTCAAGCATAAACCATGCAAAATAAATTTAAGATATCTTTAAAAAATTTAATTTCCTTTTCAGTTAAATTTATCTTGTTTCAGCATGTTGACATATTTTCACTAGAAAATGAGACAAAGTACAACAAATTGAGTTTGTATGTTTTTTACCAGTACTTCCTGAATTTACCAATTTTTCCACAGAGACGTGCAACCAAGATACTTCAGAATCTCTGTCATTTCCGTCTCTTTTTCCTTCAGCTCAAAGACAAGACAGCTCCCTACGTGTGGAAATGTCCGTGTGAGTATTTGGAGGTATTTGGCTTGTTAGCGTCTGGCCTCACGGACTTCCGTATTATAGCCCAACAAGTCATCATCAGCTTTGTCTATCTTACCCCCGAAATCAACACAGGAAATGAACCATCTGCTGTTTCTGGTGCCTACATAACACACACATACACACCCATCCGCAGCCGGGTCCCCCATCCATCCTTTCCAAATCTCCAATCTTGTGTTTCCTTGCTCCTGTCAAGGCAGCTTCAATTACATTCCTCCCTCCAGCTTATGTATTAGGTGGATTACATGCGCTCACTGTGGGCTGGCTGTATGTAGGCTATGTCAGGCTTTCTTTTCTAACACCCTGCCTAAAGACAATGCTGCTCTTGCTCACCACCAGCAAAATTCCTTCTGCTGCAGATCACATCCTCAGAATTTCAGCATTTAGGGGTTTAGAAAACAAAGTCGCGAATAAAAGAGACAATTTGGAATCTGATCTTCTCTATACCTCCTTTTCCCCTTACATTTGTTGTTTATTTTAGCTTAGAAAGTCTGTTTTCTGTTCTTTGCCAACTGGCTTCTCTTGGAAGTGACCTATGTTGATAAAAGGGGGTGGGTGGGTGGTTTGGAAGGGGTCTGGGAATCAGGGGTAGAGATTTGCTGGCTAGGCTGATGTCCTGGGGCACATTGCCTGGATGCCAACTTTACACTCCCCAACATAAACACAGCAGTCGAGAGTATCACATACTCGTACATCCCAGCGAAGTGTCCGGAATAAGAACTGGAAGCAGGCCACAAAGAGTCGATGTACACTGTGCAACCTCAGATAATTGGATCAACAATAGCAGTTTATCAAGAGAGAAGGAGAGTGTTTATAGTCTTTCAGACTTGTTAGAATAAGCTTGAAATCCCAAAGTTTGTCTGCCCGAAATGATAATAATAACAATGATAATAAAAAAATTACAAATTATTATTATAAAAAGATGAATGCATGACATTTTTGTTCTTTTTCACTTTTGAAAATCTACCAAGCTGCCAAAAAGCTAATTACATTGAGCATAGGGTGGTTTCTGCCAACTACATTATTTTGTAGCTTTTTTTTTATCAAATAGCATGCGTTAAAAAAGACTTGGCTGATAATGGATTTTCTTATGCATTTAGAGTTGGAAATAGCATTTGTAAGTGGAGTTATTTAAATCTATATTTTCACCAGAATGTGTCCTTTTTTGTTTTGTTTTTGGACCTATTGGTGGAACAATGCAGTAGTATATATTTTTTTAAATGTGTAATGAAATTAATTATTTCTCTCTCTCTCTCTCTGTGTGTGTGTGTATCTACATATTATGTATTTATTCACTTTTCTTGACCTAATGGTGGAACATGGCAGTAATTTATTTTTTAACATTCATTCATTCATTCATTCAGTGAAAATTTCCTCCATATTTAATTCAGTATTTTAATTTGATTTAATTCAATTTATTTTTGTCCATTTAGTTGACATATGTATGCATGTGTGCATAATTTATTTGCTTAATTTACTTTATTCAACTTTAATTCAATTTAAATAATAGTTATTTATTTGATCTAGTTAATAACTTGGTCTACAAATTTAGCTCTTTCAGCTCAGGTGAAGCTATTCTCAACCTACTTTGGATTTACGTTACATTTTTCTTATTTTTTATTTATTTAATGGCTTGCAGTGTTACATTTTTATGTTATCATTGGCAAAAAAAACAAAAAAAAAAACACGTTGTCATTCAATATCAGTTAGATTACCACTGTGGTGGCCCACCTAAGAAAAAAACATATCAGTTTATGTTTTTATCATTCTGTGTGCTTGTATTATCTGTTTCTGTTGTTGTCAGTAGTGTAATTACATGTGCATCTTAAAGTAAATGCCTAGTAAGACATTATCCTCCTTCTCCTCCTGGCCTTAAAGAAGATCTGTCTGGGTTTGACTTCTCAATCTGACCCTCAGTTATCTGCTACTGATCCAGCTATCTCGTGTCAGTCAATAACCTACAGCCTGATTTTCCATTAGATGAGACCTCTGACATTCAGAAGCTAGCAGGAGGACATGAACAAAAACAACAAAGGTGGAGGTTGATAAAGCTAGATCTTAACCATAAAAGCTTATTCGTGGCACAGCGTTTACCACATGTGCTCCTGACGTGCTGGTCATGCAGCATTGAGTCCAGATCACATTCCCTCTCTCTCCCCAGTCATTTCTGGTCACTGTCTTTTGTCACATGAAAGGAAAAACAATCGTATCTACGTCAGTTTTAGACATTAAATGTAAGTCACAGGAGTTGAAGCGATTGCTACCACAAGAAGGAATGGAATTACATATGACTTGATCATCCATTCCAGCATGAATGATCCATTTATCATTTACCCACCTCTTCACAGTCACTTGGCAGAGTAAATGGAATGTAAATGCAACACATTAGAACTTTGACACTTTGTGACCAAATCTCCCATAATGCCTAAATAGTAAAGCTCATCTCCTAATCTTTTTGATAAAGAACTGCTGGTTCTTCATGGGTTTGGGATTTATCCCTTATCCTGTTGGATCAAAGTGTCATGAAACTCCTAAAACCCAAGTAATAAGTCAAGTCAAGTCACCTTTATTTATATAGCGCGAGGAAAAAAATTAACTTAAATGATTTTAGCAAATGGCTGCAATATAACAAAGAGTGAAAAATTGAAGGGGGTCTGAATACTTTCCGTACCCACTGTAGGTACGCAGGAGCTAACCCATTAAGGGCCTTATAGGCAAGTAATAATATTTTGTAATACTGCTCTTATGTGTGCATTTGTTAATCTCAGCAGTAAAGGAAACACTGTATTTGAGCAATGAGAAGTAGATGCATTTCAGTTCATTTTAAAAACCTTACTGGATTGGATTTCCATAGTGTTTATGTACAGTATATGGTGTAATCCTTCTTCAGCAAAACTCTTGTGAGAGTCACATGCTGCTTTTACTCTGCCAAACATTACTTCTTATTAACACGCTTGTGTCTTTGTTACTTGTTTTTTAGGTGAAAAAAAATCTAAAAATCATTGCCAAGGTATACATTTATTCGAGATGCAACACTACATAATATATTAAGACATTGTTTTCATTGATGTTTTTTGTCTTACTGCACTGCCTGAATTATTTTTTTTTATTTTAACAGTAATATTTTAAAGTAAAACAATTACAATTTAAAATAGCAATTTCATTTTTTTATATATTTTAAATGCTGAATTTTCATCAGCCATTACTTCAGTCTTCAGTATTAGATGGTCCTTCAGCAATCATTCTAATATGAAAAACTTGTTCAAAAATAATTTATTATTCAATTTTTGGAAAACTATTAGCAAATGGCTGCAATATAACAAAGAGTGAAAAATTGAAGGGGGTCTGAATACTTTCCGTACCCACTGTATATATATATATATATCCTAAAAACATCAAAACAACAGCATATATTTTATTTAATTGTTCAGTTTTGATCAATTTAATGCATCATTGCTTAATGAAAGTTTAAATTTATTTCATAAAAACTCTTACTAACCTCAAACATTATTTATACATTTTATTATAAATTATTTATTAATTTTATTAATAACTTTTTTAAAGGGATAGTTCACCCAAAAATAAAAATTACCCCATGATTTACTCACCCTCTAGGCATTCTAGGTGTATATGAGTTTCTTCTTTCAGATTGGGAGTGGATGGTAGCCCAAAATTTGAAGTCCAAAAAATTGCACGCATCCATTATGAAAGAAGTCCACACGGCTCCGGGGAGTTAATAAAGGCCTTCTGAAGCGAAGCGATGCGTTTGTGTAAGAAAAACATCCATATTTACAACTTTATAAACCTTAATCTCTAGCTTCCGCTAACTGTCGTACACAAGATAACGAGAGAGTGGCGTTCTGCGGATGACGTAGCACGTAGGTGTAGAGTAAACTCCAGTGAAAATATTCTAATCTTGCGAGAACCAAGTTTTGTTTACAGCAAAGGAAAACCAGTGTCCTCTTGGTTTATATTGAAATCCACCAACATTTTTCTTTACAAATCCTCGTTTTGTACTACTAATTCATGACATGTTTTGCTCTCTCCTCTGCGCTTCCACGCTCGTCACTTCCGCGTTCGTCACTGCGTTTGTGCTACGTCATCCGCTGGACGCCACTCTCTCGTGAATGCGTGTACGACAGTTAGCGGAAGCTAGAGATTATGGTTTATAAAGTTGTAAATATGGATGTTTTTCTTACACAAATGCATCGCTTCGCTTCAGAAGGCCTTTATTAACCCCCCAGAGCCGTGTGGACTTCTTTTATAATGGATGGGTGCAATTTTTTGGACTTCAAATTTTGGGCTACCATCCACTCCCATTATAAAGCATGGATTAGCCTGGACATCATTTAATATAACTCCGATTGTAATGGGGTAATTTTCATTTTTGGGTGAAATATCCCTTTAATAAATGTTGAATGAACTTGTTAACTTGCATGTGCCTCTCCTGAATGCCTTCATCCTCATCTTCCTCTACTCCTAGACTCCCATGGAGTGTTTTGTTGTAGTTAAAACGCTTAGCACCTACTTCCTGTCGAGGGACCCCTACGGTTCCTAAACCCCCTCTTGTATAGTCAGCCTCAAGACGTTTGTGTGACGCAGGGGGAGCCTCTTACTTACTGTCAGGGAACCCTCTACACATCCTTCTCATCCATATGGCTGCACAAGGGAGCTTTGGATCTTCACTTCCTCCCTCTCGGAAGATGCAAGGGCCCACACTGAGCCAACATGGCATCCTTTTCACATATCACAGGCCTTGTAAACCATTCTGAGAAATAATGATGAGAGCAAGCGAGAGAGAGGAAAGAAAAGATAGGAACAGTCACGGGTGGGGAGAGAAAAAAAAGAGTAGCTCACACCCGCTTGTCCCTGGTTTCCTCCATCACTAAAGTGAATGCGCCGAGCGGTGCTGTATAATTCAGTTTTAATGCGTTATATTGGATCCAGACAGGACAGATTGACTAAGCCTCACCCAGGGAATAAAGCTCGTTTCTCTATTTCCTTTCCGCCAGCCCCCTTCCCCCACTGCCACCATCTTTTTTCCTCTCTCTGTGGGGATTTTCAAAAAATATACTCTCCGTTCTACTGTATCTCTCTCGCTAGCTGAGCTGTGGCGCATCTTAATTAGCGGTTTTATGGCTTTCCCAAGTTTCAGTTCTTATTGCTTTGCGCTTATTTTATTGAAAAGCCATAATGGAAGCCAATTTCCCCAGTTTGGCTTTGAGTGAGGGAGAAAAAAAGCCATTTATAAGAGCATCATCAACAACATAATGTTATTAAGGTAGTCATGGAAGCCCCTGTGCTCCCAAAAGGGAGAATTGCATTGTCTTTTTCGTGGCGTACTAATCAACGTTGAGCATGTGGGACGCTGATGGTTTTGTTTGTCTCTGATGTTGGCAGGTTCACCTCACTATGCCACATGGAGCAAATTACAGCTGCTGCCGCGGTATATTACAATAGGTCAGATGTACAAAATGTGCATCTTTTATTTTTAATGCCTTATGAATATTTAACTGTGGGGGTCAAGTCACTAGAAAAAAAAGTGAGTGTAGAAATCAATAAATTGGATTTTTAAATGGATTCCAGTGTAAAACACAGGGTCTCTAAAAAAGAGAGATGAGAAAATAAATCGGGAGAGAGAAAGAACTGGAAAATTACCTGTGTTAATCGCTTGAGATGCGTGCCTGGTAAAATTAACAGCAAATTTGTGACACTTGCATGCGTGCTTGTGTATAATTGCACAAATTTTTGATTTCTGTCACATTTCTTGTGGACTCGAGCCAGTACTTATATATAACATGTTTGTTGTACGCAAAAGTGTGTGTGCGGTGGTAAGAGTGTGGCCTTTCGCGCACACACTCGCTGTCATGCCCATAAATTAAATTCTGCAGATGGAAAACATGAAACACAAATAAATGTGGTGCTATGAGAGGATGTGTGCCAGCGTGCTTTTAGCTCGTGGCTGCTTTTCCTTTTTCACTCTTCACAATCTCATACTTTAAGTTAAAAGTGAGAATCGGCTGAACCTATCGGGGCTCGGCTTTGGCTGGGCAAACAGTGATTCCTCACGGTACTCTGTCCTGCACAGTGAGGCGTTAGCTAGCAACCGATGCCATTCTGCATGCGGCTTTGAAAGGAACGGAGCCCAAGGCGTGCCAAACATAATCCATCATCCCTAAGCTCTAGGTTCCAGCTCTCCGCAGATACGGGAGAAAAAAAAACCATTGGGAAGGGAGGGCGAAAGTGTGTTTAAAAAGTAGGAGAGGTCGTAAGGGTCAGAAAAAGTGAAATAAACAAGGACGAGGGTTTCAAATTGGAGCGGAGAGACAAAGAGAGATAGCTTGCGGGTGAGGAAGTAACCTAACCTAACTGCAAGACCTTTGTTTACAGGAACAAACCAGTCCGAGGATGATATGGCGCTTGGATTGAAGCCAGACGCAGAGTCGAGAGAGACCAGCAAGGCTGGCAGCTGTTGATGAGTGCAGCTTATGGTCATTTCCAATTCATCTCTATAGCGAAAGGTTCAGATGTTCGGTTCACCACAGGCAGGTAGAGCAACGGAGCGCACTTATCTGACACCCTCCTCCCTCTCTCCTCACCTAGCCCTTTTTTTATTGGTGATCTAACCTGCAATGAGGAGATAAAGGCAGGCAGGCTTTTTCCATAAATGCACTTATCAGAGCCTAACGAGCTCTCCAACACTTGTCTGACTGACAGCCCAGCTCCTCGGGATTCTGCAGGCATCCGATTCCACCGCTTTACGTGGACACACATGCACAAATGCACACACGTACAAACACATCCTTGCCTCTACACCTAACACTTTTCACGAATAGGATACAAAATAGAAATCATTACTTAAACTGAGTAATTGTAATCAGTGGTTTCAGAAAATGTTTTAAAAGAGGTTTGTTATATTCATTTACCATAGGGTTTGCAATTGTTGTTGCCTTGTTTTCAGAATTTGGGAATGTTTAAAGGGATAGATCACCTTCAGTTGCTGGTCCCCATTGACTTCCAGTATGGAAAAAAAAACACTATGCAAGTCAATAGGGACCAGCAACTGAAGGTGATCTATCCCTTTAAATGCTGTTGAAAACCTTTTTCTCCTCATTTTGTGTGATTTATTTAATAAATAAATAATTTTTAAAGTTATTTTATAAATGTGTACACATTTTAAATTAATGTATTTTATTGTATTACTGTTTATTTATTGCCGTTTTCAAGCAATAAATGTTAAAATAACATTAAAATTAAATAGAAAATTCATGCATTTTAAAATATTAATAAATAATTCATAATTTAAATAATAATATATTGAAAACACCAGAATATGTGAAAGATTTGCAAAGTTTCTAAAAATCTGTCATTTAGTAGGGGCTAGTTTTTTAATGGGGAAATTTTTTTTTTCCGTTTTTAGTTATTAGGGTTACAGGGTGACTAGGTTGAGCTTGATGAATGCCAACACAATTTGTGTACAAATTTTGAAAAATGATTGAGATTACAATGTTTTGTTATGAGGGAAATCGTGCGGGTTGTGCACAAAATGTGAGACATACCTACGTTTGTATTAACTGTTTGTGTTTTTTGTTTTGTTTTGAAACTGTATCCATTTGCGTGGATACAGATGTTCACAGTTTAAAATATAACTTAATTTCAACATTAATCTCCTTATCCTGTCCTATGCAAAACATGCTAGGAACTAGAAATCCACTACCTAATTTCCAAAGTTAACAAGACAATTTCATTACATTACTAAAACTTAATTTTTAAAGAAATTCAATTAACACAGAAATTTGAGTTTAAATGATACAGTATTAAGTAGATGTAATGATCAATATTATTATTTCAACTGAACTCAACAAAGTAATGTTTGCAACTTAAAATGTTTAATTAAATTAATGAATAAATTTTTTGAGTGTTTAGTGTGTTTTCAAAGTACGTTTCGTGCTAGATTAATTTAACGTTAGTTAAGTTTGATAAAGTATTTTTGAATAGGTCTCACAACAACATTGGTTTTGTGCTTTTAAAAGTCACGGAACGCCAAAATGTAACGTATACATGTTGCATGCCCACACCCAAACACGCACGTACAAACATTAATTGCTGGCATACAGACAAATAAGAGCCCTTTACTTTTAGGAGCCGAATAAAATGGAGTGAGAAGTCAGACTGCCAATAAGGAAATCAAACAGAGAAAATGAAAACCTGAAGAGCAATGCGTTCACCTGCCCAACTTATGAGCATGAATTTTTCATCAGTCTAGCGCTGCTATATTACCTCAGAGTCTTTAGCCATCTACTCAATAAGAGTCCTCATATTTCAGCTATACGTCTCGGCGTTGAGAAGATGCTTTTATAAACACAGCCCTCTCAAGCGCAGACAAAGAGCCTCATTCAATTTGACCACTACATCAAGCGTATTGTGATTACTCGAACCCATGCTTAGCGGAAAGGTTAGATATGGAGCAAAAGTGGATTATATCAGGTTCAGTATTTTGTGGTTACACGGTGAACCTGTTATCGAGCCTCTGATGTTGTCTAGGTCCAGGTTCTGACCCGACTGCTCAAGATTTATGAATTATGCTTACAATCTTGTTCTGGGTCAGTGTCGTCTTTTCTAATATGCTGCAGTGCTGCTAGATTAATTCATTTCGAAGCTGGATAGGAAATCAATAGTAGAACTAATTCATAAAAGGTCTACTTTTACAGGTCTAATGTGCAGTGCTGTAAAATTTCAATGCCTCTAACTGAAAATGCTGTGTTTTTCCGCTACAGGGTTTTTCGCTGAGGATATACGCCAGAGACCCGACCAGCCTGGGGCCAGGCAGACCAAAACTCCATCAACAAGACTTTTCTGTGGTCTTGAGAGTTTTCCAAACGTAAACCATGATATTGAGCTTCCCACCCTGATAACGAGTCCATTATAGTCCCGCTGTAATTTACATCCGTGCGAATGCTTGAGCGTGCTGAATTAAATTAGTCTGAGGAATTTAAATAACAAGCAACCGTCGCTATAAAACGAACTCCGAGTACATAATTTTCTGCTCTTCCACCCAATGAAGGATGCATTTTTGAACACGAGGTGAAGGTGGGTGGAGGTTTTAGTGGATGCTGAGGTGCTGAGTTTAGCTGATCGCATGTTTATTTTACTCTCACATAGCCTTGTGTGCGTTACATCCAGAATCCAAAAGCCAGTCGTTCTCTATTCCACAAGCTGCAAGCATTAACATCTCACCAATTCATTCATAAAATATAAGCTGGAAAAGTAGCATTGCAGAAGTGTCCTCCAAGTAGTACACCTCTCAATCATCATTTAAGGTTCAAAAGGTGTCAAATACGGGTTTGCAGAGGGAAACGGTGGCACGTGCATCACAGACTCCCTCTCCAATATCGTTAATAGTGTTATCCTAATGGGTTTTTCGAGCTCACAAATCTGTTACGTTCATTATTCGTCTAGTGCCCAGCCCTTATGTTACCAGACTCCCACCAGCTGCTGGGCCTTGAAAGCACTGGGCTGATGTTCAGACAGACGGAAGAAAAAAAAATTCACCCCTTCCAACCTACTGTTTATTTAGATGGAGATCGAAATCACCACAGATTGGTACACAGATATTCCCCAGACTGAGCAGGTGTTCATCACACGTGGCTTCTGAGTTTTTAATATATTTATTTCTATTTTGCGGAGGTGAGTTTGCATGCAGATGGTTCCAACCTTGGGAACGAACTAGATTTCCCTGGTTTTGGCCACCTCTAATTAAGACCCCTAGAGACCGCGTGAGTGTGCTCGAAAAACTTAATGTAGGCCTTGTGTTTAAAAAATAAATAAAATAGAATACACAAGTAGGCCTGTATCCCCAGGTGTGGTTTGGTCTCTTGATCTTGTGCATTCAGTGTTAGCTGGGATTTTTCAAACACCGCTGATGGTCTCTTTTCCACAGCTGCTATGGCGTTTAAGTAAAGTGAAAACAAGCGGCCCATGGCTCTTGGGAATGAGTGTTAATCTGTTATTTTGCTACACCTGTTTTGGGTGGTAGATGAACATATGGGCCCTTCAGAAAAAAAAATGTTTGGTTGGAGAAATTTTATTCAGGATGTTTGTAGGATGCTTTTAGTTATTTATTTATTTGCTTTTGTATGAGGGAGAGTGAGTAAAACAGACAGTTTTTCTTGTATCACAGACCATTTACTGGCAACAAGACAGTAACAGTAGGCGTTGCATTTTTAATCAAGACCATCGTTTTTTTACAGGCTTTGTGTTGACAGGGATATATGCATTACGAGACATGTCAGCTGAGCTTTACAGCTTTACAGAACCTCTTAATTCACAAATCGCTTGTCTGTGAGACTGTCATTAAACCGCTGGTTGCTCTGTTTCTACAATTCTAGAAGTTAAAAAGCTGACTTCAGTATAAATGGTATAGGTGGCCTTATGGATAAAAACCTGGTTTGCAAAGAGAGATTGCAGATTAATGTAAATTGCAGTGACCCCATGATTTATGGTGTACTTAAAATATTGAATATTCAAGTGGATATACTGTACAAAATGAAAACTAATTTTTTGGGATGTTGAACTTTTGTAGCACGTGGTTGTTGCTTATGAGAAAAAGTTTTTGTTTGAAAAAACATTGTTTGCAATGAAAGTCACATCTTTAAGTGTACCACTTTATGAAGATTGCTTTATATTTATTGTATTTTATTGACAATTGCCCTCTTATTCTGATCTCTAGTTCCCTATGTCATGATCCAGTATACTGTAAACATGATTTCAGGTGCTGACAAGAGACTTGATCCACCGAACATTGGGACAATAATGGCTCGCACCTCAAACCGTCACTGGGATTTATCAACAGCATTGCTGTGTAATGCATTAAAATGGATTTGCTTGAGAAATTTGAGGCAATCAGTTTCCACAGGTTTTCCAAGTAAGTTCAACTCATTACTTTTTACAGTGTGCTTCAGGTATGATTTTTTTTTTCTTTATCATATTGTGAATGTTAAAAAGTACCGTTCTACCTTTATATATTCACTCATCTTCCATTTTGTCGGCTTGAGGCTAAAGGAAATACAACAATATTTACATCACTTTGGATATGAAGTAAATATAGTGAGCACCAATGCTGACTGGTTCTTCTGCAGCATTGCAGGATTTTCGTAGGGAGCAAATCGTTTTTAGTGCACTGAATGACATTGATAAAGCTCTAGAAATAGCCAGTGCACTGCTGAACCAAGAAGCCGATTGAGAAACATTCAATGTTTTGTAGATTGACATAAAGTGGAAGTTGGACTAAATGTTCTGAGGTTGAAGGTTAAGCAACCTAGATAGTTTGCTGTATTGTAATAGTCTTTGATAGCAGCATTTAATAACTTGTGCTTTGGGGGCCTGTCCACTCAATAAGTGTAAGATAAATCAGTGAAGTAGTTTTCTAATATATAAGTTTCACATTCAGTCTGAGATAAATGAGAGTCGCTGAGCTAATCCGCAGCCATCAATCTCTCTGAATGAGCTGACGTGCCGTCATTTCACCTGCCCCTGTGAAAGTAGATGCTGGGGGTTATAGCATGACTATATATCACTAACTCTTCACAGACTGACATTGATTACCTTTTATGTAGTATAATGTGTTACATATTTCTGGTATATCATGTGGTATAATGCAACATATTTTTTTCATTTCTGTGCCGTTTTATGTTGTTCAGCTGTGGTGCACCTGGTGTCTAGTTGATCCCAGACTGCTGAAATTATCTCGCAGTATTTACTGCCTACTTCCCTTGACATTTCTAAACATGCAATCTTGTGCAGTGTTCTTGTGAGTTTAATTTATTTAGTTATTTATATGAAAGAAATATTACATATAGTCAGTGGTAATTTGATCTACTAGAAAACAAAGAGCATCTGATAAACAAGTAAAATGGAAAAATGATATTGCTGTTTGCACAGACCTTAGGACAGTTTAGATTTCAGCACTAGCAAACAAGATGCATTTGCAGATTTGGTTTCAATTGATTATAGGTAAATATCCACTTCATTCATCGCCATTTGAAAGTATTCTGTTACTGTTTTATGAAGTGAGGAACCACTGGCTGAATGATTCAAACTGAGGGTACATTTACATGACAACAATGTGCTAAAAATAGAAAAGTTGTTCCTTTGTGGTTTTGAAAAGTACATGACAACGTTGTCAAAACGTTCCCCGTTGACACAGATCTGCGAAAATGACAAAACATTATATTATGGTTTTCAAGTACTCGTGCATGGACTGCATGCGCATGATGTGACCATGTTTCATAAATTCACGTTTTTCTAGTTTACATTGGAGATGATAATGGTACAGTTTTCAAAAACTTGCACTATGTAACCTGTTTTCAAAAGTTTTCAGGCCCCCAATGTGCTTAAAAAGTCTTTCATTTGTAGTTGAAAATGGTGTTGTGTAAATGTCGTGCAAACCAATTCAGCTTTTATGTTAGATTACTTGACCAATTTTTTTAGAAAGACCTGATTAAAATAGTTATTGACATATGAGATCACTACTGAAAATCACTTCTAAAAATCCAAAAGAAAATACAAGACATACTGTTTGATTGTTAAAATATTGGTCAGGGAAAATGTTACTTATGCAGTAAAATAGATTTGATATTGAAATCTACATGATTTGGAAATAGCTATGCTAGCTCACTTCTGCAGAAAGTACTTAAACTATTAACTTTACTCTTTTGTAGCGCTAATTTTGCCCAACAGTTGTAGAGGTCCACTAAAAAAACTGAAGGAACGCTTCAGAATTTGATGTTTTGCACCATCAGATTTTATAACTGTTGCGCTGTGAGTCCAAATGTGTGTTAATGTTGTACAGAGGCAAGCAGCTGTGGCTCTTTATGCACTGATGAAGGAAAAGTGGAGGGGATTTGGGGGCATGCTGGGGGAAAAACAGAGAAAAACATCCTAATGGACAGTAGCTGATGGAGGCCAGAGCAAGCCTGGATTACAAGCTAGAGTATATATGTATGTGTTTGTGTGAGTGAGACAGATAGAAAAACAGAGAGAAAGAGAGAGTATGGATGGTAGGTGGGTGGCAGTTAGTCTCGACCTTAATTTGGAGTAATTTCCCCATCTTTCTGGGCATGATGCTGGGGATTTGTTTGGTGGCAAGGCCTGGTCCAATCTGTTCCTCTGATATAACTATATATATCTCAACAGCTTTTAATCCACATTACGCGGATTTATCGTGAGATACACTGGGATTTGTGAGGAGCAGCATCTGTCACACAGAGAGAAACAGGAAAAAATAGCTCAGCATTTCCATCACTTTTTTTTTTGGTTTGTTTGGGCTCTTTATATCATAGAAGAGATCCCGATTGTTATTCTTGTTCTTTACATCATCAGTCTGTTTTTGTTTTGATGTCATCTTTACGTAATGCTGCAAGTTTTTGAGTCACTAGGCTAGATTCTCCATATAGATTGTGCAGATTTTCAATGTTTTTGATATTTTAATGATTTCAATCATATTGTTGGTTACGAAAACATTTGGCCCTATTTTTCCTCCCTAATTAAAACCATTTAGACAGTAATGGTTTATAATATCATCTGATAATACCATAATAATTTCCAAACCTCTGAATTGTGGTGGTCCTTAATCACTTGGTCTCACAATCAGGGATTGACCCCTTAACTGCTGCTTGATACTGAGCTTTAACTCATTCCTGTGTGGGTCTGGCACTCATCACAAATTCCTTTGAAGTAATTGCACTTCCTCTTTCTTTGCCTAATTTAACAGACTAATTTTTTGTTTATTTCATTTAGATCTCTTTTTCTTCAAACATAAGCCTGATTATGTGTTTTCCACTGATCTTACTGTTTAGGCTTGCATTAAAACGACTGGTCTGAAGTCTGATCCTAATACTAGGTGACTTCCCCACCCAACAGCGTCATATCCATTCCATATGTGAACCCTAAAATCTGGTTATTGGCTTTCAACGCGCGCGCACACAACAAACGCACATATCCTTTTACACTCCAGAGTGCAATTAGTGTGGAAGTCGCTCTTAAGCACAATGCTCGGCAACATTTTCACCCTCAACCAAGCTTTGCTCATAAAATGTGTATTTACAATAACAAATGTGTAGCGTAATTGTCACCCTGAAGTCCCCAGTTTGTAACACACAGTGGCGCATTCGTTGTCCCAGCAAGTAGAATAATACATAGTTTTTGTAAACCTGGTTAGCGTATTTTTTATTTTTTTTTGTAAATGTCTGTATATTGCATTAGAAAAGTATTTATATTATATTATATTATATTATATTAAGTCAGTTACTTCTTAGCTTCATTGTAGTGTTTGCATTATTAAATTGCTTCCATCAGATAACATTTAATTATTTAAACTGAGCAGTATTTTGTTTTTATATTAGTTTCATTCATTAATTTTATGTAAATATTTACATAATTTAGATTTTTTATCTATAACTGTCAGATGGTATATAATTATGGAAAATAAGCAGTATTTATCTGATACATTTAAACTCATTACAATGAAAAAAAAAGTAAAAAATATGGTGGTAAATAGCTGCATTTAACTAAATATTTTGGTATAAAAAAGACAAAGAGTTAATTCACATGAATTGTTCCAACACTGTAAAAAAATGATATTATGGAAACTTTTGTTTTTAAATGACTTTAACTCATCAAACTTTACGTAATCTGAAAAAGCTGAAATTACTTTTACAACCAAGATGATTATACTTAAATTAAAGGATTAGTTCACCCAAAAATGAAAATTAGCCCATGAATTACTCACCCTCAAGGCATCCTAGGTGTGTATGACTTTCTTCTTTCAGACGAATCCAGTCGGAGTTATATTAAAAATGGTCTTTGATCTTCCAAGCTGTTTAATGGCAGTCAGAATAAAAAGTGTCTCACACGGCTCCGGGGGGTGAACAAAGGCCTCCTGTAGCGAATCGATGCATTTTTGTAAGAAAAATAACCATATTTAAAATGTAATAATAAATTTAATCTAGCATGCGCTCACTGTTGTACACGGAAGCAGCTCCGGGCGGATGACGTATGAGGGCGACTTTGTGCATGCGCCGCTCAGAAGTGACGAATGCGGAAGCGCAGGGGAGAGATCAAAACAAAACAACGGTCACGAATTAGAAGTACAAAACAAGGATTTGTAAAGAAGAATGTCGGAGGATTTCGATATAAGCCAAGAGGAGACTGGTTTTCCTTTGCTAAAGTAAGGAAACTTTGCTTCCTTTGCTCCTGTAAACAAACGTTGGTTTTCATGAGACTCTTCCAGCGCATGCACAACGCCGACATCTTACGTCATCAGCCCGGAACTGCTTCTGCGTACAACTGTTGGCACAAGCTAGATTAAAGTGATTATATTGTTTTGAATATGGATATTTTTCTTACAAAAACGCATCGATTCGCTACAGGAGGCCTTTGTTCACCCCCCAGAACCGTGTGAGGCGCTTTTTATTATGGATGGATGCACTTTATTTCACTTCTTTTAGACTGATGAACTGCAACACCCGCTGACTGCCATTAAACAGCTTGGAAGATCAAAGTCAATTTTTAATATAACTCAGATTGGATTCATCTGAAAGAAGGAAGTCATATATGCCTAGGATGGGGCTTGCGGGTTAGTAAATAATGGACTAATTTTCATTTTTGGGTGAACTATCCCTTTAAGACAACAACTGAACTGAACAATGTTTTTAAGGTCAAATAGGTGTAAACTTTTTGCAGTGAACAAATCAGCTCACTAAAGTGATTTTAAGGTTATTAAAATTGGTGTTACATATAAGAGAAAAGAAGAATGTGTTTGATTATTGTTTTGCTTGGTTGTGAAAAATCAAGCTTGTTACCGTAAGCTATTCAGCTATTCTGCTGAAAATCGCTAGGTTAATATAATTTTAGCTAAAAGAGTACAATTTAATATCCCATTGTTGTCAGATTTTTTTTTAAAGGTTATCAGTAGCCCCTCACTGCAGAACAAAGATCCAGGGGGTGGGGTTGGATCCACATCTAGGGGGTGGAGATGGGTGAGTTTAGGGATCAGGAGGTGGAGATGGGTAGGTTTAGGTATATGTAAGGTGGGAGGAATTGGATCTGGATCCAACCTCACCCCCTGGATCTTGTGTTCCGCAGTGAGGACCATCTCAATGTTATTGACACGTAATCTTCAGCTTTGTAGATTTGTGTTTTTTTTGCCACGTTCAAGTAGATAGCAGCTTCACTTGTATACCTATTCCCTACATAGCCTTACATGAGCGTTACCAAGATGGCTGCCAAGTAAGGTGACATGCTTTTAGAGGTACAATACTGTTGTTCTCAACACTGAGACTCTGTTACTCTGTCAATGATTCCCCGGCATGAAACCATATAAATATGCATAGTTAATAACCTTGTTTGATTATTCTGCCTCACTGGTTTATTCATCTATTCCAAATCTTGTTTAGCTGGGCGGCTAACATAATTTTTACGCTCTCACTCGCTAATCGGCATCACCTGAAATAAACTGTCTGGCCAGCGAAGTGTCATTGCATTTCTATGATATATTGTAATGCGCCATAATCATCTGCCCTGCAGTGAACACCCATTATAGCTCAGTAACCCAGTGTTGTGTGGGTACACACTACCCCATACATCAGCCCTCCAAATCCACTTCACTATGAGGACAAGCATATTTAAAACAGCAAAGTTGACGATTTTGTTGCCAAGCTCCAAGAAGTGCTTATCCCTCAGTCTCACTGGGTGGCGAGGAGGACAAGCTGTCTCTGCTATCTCCCCAGCGCGGAAGAAAGAACGGGCGAGAGAAAGAGCAGCGAGAGGGAGGACAGAAGGAGATGATTTTTTTTTTTTTTTGTGTCATTTCCAGTTGGGGAGTGGATTGTTTCAGATGAAGGGGACAGTGGATTTTGCTTCGGCCCACACTGACCCTTTCTTCTCTCCCTTGCTCCGTCGTTCTCTGCCACTCTGCTCCAAAACGATAAGATTTAGTGGCATGTCCATGAGCCCAATCTTATTTATTCACTAAAGCTTTTTTGGATCCCAACATCAGTGGGAGAATTAAAGCGGGAGCTCTCACCGGGAAGTCAGGAGTTTGGTGATGGAGAAACATTGTAAGAAAGGGAAAATACCATTTCTATCGACCACCATGGCTTAGTTTGATGTCGTTTTGTTGTCATGGCGGGTTTCAGTGGTATAGTGAACATGAACATACAGTTATCATGCAAATATTAGTCTTTATTGGATGACTCTTTGGAATACTTCATTCTGATTGGTCCGTCATGGCATTCTGAGGTCAGATATTTTGGATAATGATGCTAAACTATATAACTGACTGTTGTTCCAGGCAACTGTGTAGTGTTCTTCATAGCTGTGCGGTGTCTTTTCTCTCATCAATTAATACAGTTTCAGTTTAGCTGTGTAATAAGTTGGATAGTCAGGTGGTTATTATAGCAAAATAAACCACTTCAGGATGATCCAAAACCTCTCAGCTTTACAAAGAGGTTCTGATCACCCTGTAAGGGGTTATTTTTATTATGATTGACTCGACAGGGTCCCTAAGAACATAAATGTGTATGATATTTGATGAAATCAAGGCTAAATTAGTGTTAGATTTGGCCTATGTGTACGTATTTTAAGCTTTTCTGTGAATATCAAGGAAACGGAGGCCTCTTTTTTAGTATTAGCCAGCAGTTGTAACAAAAAAAAAAAAAAGCTAATTTTTTAGTCTCTTTTGGCCAGACTTTTAAATAAACTCATATGTTCTTTTCTACTTTACAGCTTATTCTGGCCAAGAACTGCCAACTTTTACATTACAAATATTACAATTTAAAACGGTTTCCTATTTTAATATATTTTAAAATTCATTTATTCTTGTGATGTCAAAGCTAGATTTTCAGCAGTCGTTACTCCAGGCTTCAATGTCACATGATCCTTCAGAAATCATTCTAATATGCTGATTATGCTGTTCGAGAAGTATTTCTTTTAATTATCAATGTTGAAAACAGTATTTTTGTGGAAACCATGCCTTTTTTCAGAATTCTTTTATAAACAAGAACAGAATTTATTTGAAATACAAATCTTTTGTATCATTTTAAGTTTCTTTACTGTCACTTTCGATCAATTTAATGCATCCTTGGTGAATAAACATACTAATTTAAAAAAATTCTTACTGTACCCAAACTTTTGTACTTCATTTATTTGATTAAATGTATAGCATTCTGGGGAGTAGGCCTTCCCCAGCTGAGTATTGGTTCCTCCAAAGGTTTCTTTAACAGCAGAGAGTTTTCCATGCCAGTATCCTGTTGGCTTGCTTCCTGAGGGTTTTGTAAATTACTATTCTTTGTGAAGTTGCTTTGGAACAATGTGTATTGTGAAAAGCACTATACAATTAAATTTAACTGAATTATTAACAAGACAGGCTGAATGGGAAAACTGGCAACTTAAGTTTCTAAATGTATTTTGATTGTTGATGTTTTCATGCTCTCGGCAGCCAATATTTAGCTGCACAAAACACATGGACGACACAAACCATATCTAGAATGAGTTGTATTTTTTATGACCTTGAGTAGTTTTTTGAATCAAAATAGTTTTTGACATCCTCGTCAAGAGCAAGATATTGGAAGCATTTTCCCTCAGTTTGTTTTGATAGTCTAACTGTGCACAACAGTGTAGTCAGTTGGATATTATTTAATGATGTTGCATTATATTTTGGTCCAGAACCATTGAATGTCAGCAAATCAAGCCAATCCTCAACTCTAAATTAGTTTCAATGGGTCTTGGATCAGTCTTTTGAAGTAGGCCAATAGAGGGTCGAGTTGCATCATCTGAATGATATCAGATGAAACTGTACGAGCTGAACATAAAGCTGTTTTGAAAGAAATCAGTTTCAGCGGTATGAGATCAGCGACTTCATAAGTGACAAAGAGCAAGTTGATTTGATCAGGAACACATGACTATAGCTTCACAGATCTAGTGTGCTATAATTGGTCTCCATCTCTCTCTCTCTCTCTCTCTCTCTCTCCAGTATCATTTATTTAGCCGGACACATGATAATAATGACTTTGTGTGAGGACGTGTTTGCTTTCATTATCTTCCTTCCTGTTCAATTACGTGGAAACTGGTTCCCGGAACCTTCCTATGTGCTCCTGACCACTAAAAAGATGAAGGAGGTGGTAATAAATGGAATGGAGGAATTGGTTCGGTGTTTATAAAGGGCAATACGGAGTCAGTGTGCCTTCACGTTTTTTACTGTAATTAATATTACAGCTCGCTGTCATAACCATGCATGAGAAGTTCCCGTTCCCATAATCGTTCGCCAAATTCTCTGCAAATCCCCACAGCCCTGTAAATCCGTCTAAATCTCCCTCCACATTTTCCGTCTCTGGGCACCAGGCTGTCAAAGCCGTTAAGAGCAGCAGCAGTCTCCTCTGATTACACCGTGTTTGGGATTACTGTGTACGTGCTCCAGCCCATTCCGTCTGCTCCCAGGTTGAATTTCCTCGCCGTTTCTTGTAAAAGTTGCTGCTGTCGCAGCCAAGCCTCAAACTAGCAGTCACCGTGTGTGTGCTGGAACTCGCATACCCATGTCTTCCGGCCGCATGTGCACAGCATCTCCAGCCTCTCATGGGTTGAGGTCAGAGATCTGACAGGCTGTGTATGTCTGGCTAAACCAGAGAATGTGTTCAGTTGGTCATCCACCAGTTAGAGATATATATGTGTATATTTATATATGTATCCCGTATACCTATAGTATACACACATTGGTCAAAAGTTTGGAATAATTACAATTTTATTAGCCCAATGCTTTTGAAAGAAGTCTACTTTATATCCATTTTTAGGATTCATTGATGAATAGAAAGTTCAAACGAAGAGCATTCATTTGAAATAGAAATATTTTATCTTTTAATATAAATTTGGATTTTTTTTTTTAAGTA